>NC_083771.1:46349274-46372344 GCF_963514075.1 Conger conger | reverse complement strand
CGAACACAAACTGGATGTTACTGGTGTCTGTGGCACAGGTGAAGTGTGAGTAGATCTCCTTGGTCTCCTTGTTGCGGTTCAGGTCCTCGAACTGGCGCTGGATGTAGACCGCCGCCTCCTCGTACGTGTTCTGGCCCTTGTAGTCGGCGAAGCAGACGGTGAGCGGGATCCGCTTGATCTTCTCGGCCAGCAGGTCCTTCTTGTTGAGGAAGAGGATGAGCGACGTGTTCACGAACCAGTTATTGTTGCAGATGGAGTCGAACAGGCGCAAGCTTTCCGCCATGCGGCTCTGAGGGAGGGAGAGAAAGAGAGAGAGGGAGGGAGGGGGAGGGGGAGGGGGAGGGGGGGAGGGAGGGAGGGGGAGGGGGAGAGAGAGGGAGGGAGGGGGAGAGAGGGAGAGAGAGGGAGGGAGGGGGAGAGAGGGAGAGAGAGGGAGGGAGGGGGAGAGAGGGAGAGTGAGGGGGAGGGAGGGAGAGGGAGAGAGCGAGCGAGAGGGAGGGAGGGAGAGAGGGAGAGGGAGGGAGGGAGAGAGGGAGAGTGAGGGGGAGAGAGGGAGAGTGAGGGGGAGAGAGAGGGAGGGAGGGAGAGAGAGAGGGGGAGAGTGAGGGATGGAGAGAAAGAGAGGGGGAGAGGGAGGGAGAGAGGAGATGAGGGACGAAGGGAGTGAGAGAAAAATAGAAAGGGGTGGGGGGAGTGAGAGAGGGAGGGAGGGACAGCAGGAGGAACAGAGAGAGATGGTAAAGCATTAGAATTTTCAAATAAACACATTGAACAGCTTTTCCCACCCATTTAACCACATCAACAAAAAGGCAGGGATCTTGTATTCCACATCAGAATGACACGGTCATATGGTCACACCAGGGAGAGGGCGAGAGAGAGTGAGAAGGAGGGGGGTGAGAAAGAGAGGGAAAGAGCGAGGGAGAAGGAGGGGGGAGAGCGAGAGGGAGAAGTGGTGGTCCTTTACAGCAACACCGAAGTAAATTAATTTCAGAGAAAAACAGAAACACTAAACCATAGAAAAGCACAACTTCAGTGACCCTTCGACCTCTGGTGAGGGAGATGCTTAAGTGTGCACTGCCTGCATCATGCAGTCAGTGACGGTGTGTCTGGTGAGGGTAGAGTGTACACTGCCTGTCTGTAACGGTGTGTCTGGTGAGGGTAGAGTGCACTGCCTGTCTGTAACGGTGTGTCTGGTGAGGGTAGAGTGCACTGCCTGTCTGTAACGGTGTGTCTGGTGAGGGTAGAGTGCACTGCCTGTCTGTAACGGTGTGTCTGGTGAGGGTAGAGTGCACTGCCTGTCTGTAACGGTGTGTCTGGTGAGGGTAGAGTGCACTGCCTGTCTGTAACGGTGTGTCTGGTGAGGGTAGAGTGCACTGCCTGTCTGTAACGGTGTGTCTGGTGAGGGTAGAGTGCACTGCCTGTCTGTAACAGTGTGTCTGGTGAGGGTAGAGTGTACACTGCCTGTCTGTAACGGTGTGTCTGGTGAGGGTAGACTGTAAACGGCCTGTCTGTGACGGCGTCAGCGTCCCGTGTATCCACCTGCGCCATCCTGACGCGCGCGTCGCGTGCCTGACGCCCACCGCGGCGGATCACGTTGACTCTGCCACGCGGGACGACAGCGACAGGCCCGCGCAGGAGACCGAGCGAGGCTGAGAGAGACGCGTGGAAAAGGAGCGGACCGTGCGCCGTCCGTCCGAAATATCCCTGATGGGGGGGGGGGGGGGGGACGGACATTTCATACAGAGACTAATTAAAAAATAGTGGGGGGTTTTTTTTTTAGGCTGGAAGAATATGCGTAAGTGCCAACGACCACACCCTGAGAGACAGATTAATTATTCAACACAGTTAACAGCCTCGTCTACAGCCATTAAGACTACTTAGAAGCCCCTTGCTAACCACATACAAAAAAAATAATAATAATAATCGAACACACCTAATGTACGGGCGTGTAAGTCTTCGCTAAAATTCTCTCTTGAAATGATATTATATTTGCTTTACATAAATGAACAGAAATATATTTGTGGCTGTCATCCAAGCGATGTGTTTGTATGCGCGTATTCTCCAGACTATGAGAACACTGTGGAGCTCGCCGGTTCCTTTTGCAGGGCTTTTTGGCTGTGAACGTTTTTCTCCGTGCAAAGAGAGGGCTGAGAAGGCGCTAAACGCTCGCGCGTGGCACGGCAGTGACTCAGCGCGTTTGTCTGAAACCCGTCACGGACGCACCCCGACCGCGTGACGCCCAGGCTCGTGGGTAACGGAGGACGCTTTGGCGATCGAGTCGAGCTGAACGCTGAGGTTCGGGCGGGGTTCGCACACTGCCGAGTCTGTCCCCACGTCGTACGCGCATGTCAGCGCAACACCGAGTACGGGACTAGTGCAGTTTCTGTACATCGGGAGAGATGACGCACAGCAACGGTAACCGACCCTGTTCCTGGAGATCTGCCGTCCTGTATGGTTTTCACTCCAACCCTAACAAAGCCACACCTCATTCAACAGCAGGGCTGCCCAACCCTGTTCCTGGAGATCTACCATCTTGTTGGTTTTTAGGGCCTGTACCACAAAGCAGGATTACTGAGTTAGCTGGACAACTGCACTGAGTAAAACTCACCAAGCAGGATTACTGAGTTAGCTGGATAACTGCACTGAGTAAAACTCACTAAGCAGGATTACTGAGTTAGCTGGATAACTGCACTGAGTAAAACCCACAAAGCAGAATTACTGAGTTAGCTGGATAACTGCACTGCGTAAAACCCACAAAGCAGGATTACCGAGTTAACTGGATTACATTACATTACATTAAAAGGAATTTAGCAGAGGCTCTTATCCAGAGCGATGTACAACAACAACGTACAACGAAACCCACAGAGCAGGATGACTGAGTTAGCTGGATAACTGCGCTGTAAAAACAGAAATATGGAACATGAACTGAAGTAAAATTAATACTGCCAAATGCACAGCAATGAAATAAAACATAAGACTGATTTAGTACGACTGCAAAGTACCATTAATGAAAATGGAGACCTGCTCAAGTTAAATTAAAAATAAGAAATTTAAATGGCGATGACGGTAAACGTTAAATACGAGCAATAAAAAGAAATTAAAAGCGTCAGCATTTCGCCTCGTTCTTTTCTCCAGTCGTTCTGTATATTTCGCTTCCGGGTGTTGTTGTCCGTAATTATTCACTCCAAAAGACAAAATGACTCTTGACTGTGGAATATGACACAGACGCCAGTCCCCTCTGTGCATTGAACAGTCTGCATCGTCTGGGTGTGAAGTTGTCTGGGCTCTAACGAGTCTCTCGCGATTGACAAAAGTATTTTTCGGACCGAGCACAAAGTCCTAGTGGCCCTTTAGACTGTTGAGCCCAAGCAAATCTGCACACAAACCCATCAATTGCAAATCATTTACACCAGAAAATTTCACTGCGATGGCACAGGGTAAATTCCAAGACAAAATCTTTCCAAATATTGTCCCAAGCAACGCAACCCCGACGCGGTCAGATGTGTGCCTTCATACAGCTATGTTTACATTATCAATGCTGTTAAAATAACTATGATTCAATTCAATCAGATTCTGTAGTTCATTTTAATTTCAGTTCATCAGTCAACTGTTGGGCCCTTGAGCAAGACCCTTAACCCCGCATTGCTCCAGGGGGGGATTGGCCCCTGCTTGTTCTGATCAACTGTAAATGGCCTTGGATAAAAAAGCATCGGCCAGATATCAGCAGGGCTGCGTGGATCTTATAGCGGCTACACCGGGGCTTGAACCACCGACCTTCCGGGTCCCAGTCATGTCCCTTGTGAGTCGGTGTGAATGCAGCTTTAGCCCAGGCCTACCATCTGGGAGACGGACACACCGCTGTGTGACATCACTCAGGGTCCCGTGGCCCCCAGGGCCCCGCACACAGTGGCCCCCAGGGCCCCGCACACAGTGGCCCCCAGCCTCACACCGGGGTAACCTGCCCCAAATCCCACACAGCGGCCAGGAGCCCTGGCCTCAGTGCCACACACTCCACTGGCACTCAGCAATGACACAGCGATTTCTGACCCTGACCCGCATCGACGCAGACCTATGTCACATGCCGAAATCATTTGGGCTGTTTGACGAATATACAGGCCTTCTACAGGCCATATTTAATGTGACGCATCACATAATGTCAGCTATTACATACAAAAACAAAAAAATCAGCACATTACTATGACTATTGTTTGTGTTTAATACTGCTCTACATGTGATTGTTTTCCCATTTATGGATGTGATGCTTTTCACTTATTTTTGAGGAACTTCTGTACTTCTTACTTTGCTTCGGATTAAAAGGATCTGCTGAATGACTAAAATGTAAATGTAACAAAAACTGAAGTGTAGTCAGTCATTGAACAGACTCCCAAACCTGTTGATTCCCTGACGTCGTACATGTTGTTATCTGTATTGCTAATGGAAACGACCCAGCCTTATATAATATTCCCGAAGTGTCCAACTGTGGCCTGCAATGAGCTGGCAACTGGTCCAGGGCGTGTCCCTGCCTCTTACCCAATGCATGCTGGGATAGACTCCAGACCCCCACCCGACCAGGATTAAGCAGGCTAGATAATAGAAGGATGAATAAAAGTACTTCACATGGAAAGCCCCTGTATTTTTTTGTATTTTTTGTGAAGAGGACGGAGCACAATAGTGTCTTTTTTCGTCCGTGTGATCATTTCATCACAAATGCAGATTTGGGCGGAGATGACTGCATGCGTGCCGCAGTGTCCCTGTCCAAATTTGGGCTGAACCACGGGACAATAGAGACAAGCAGAGAGGCGAGAACAGGACCCTTGCTTTGTCCTCCAGCCTCCTCCAACAATGCAGTCAGTGATGTGAGCCGGGGAGAGGGCCAAACGGAATTAAAATGCATGAGTTCCTGCAAATCTGTTTGTGCTAGCTCCTTCTGAGGGCTCAGTCTTCACATAAAATACACAGGCGGTCATTTTGCACCACTTACAATTTTTTTTGGTCGTTCAGAATTGTAGTCCAGATAGAATGCTGTGGGGTAAATACTGGTGGAAATTGTGCTTATGCTGGTAACTGAATTTGAATTTGAATTTGCGACCATTACTGTCCGCATCATATCCCCGTGCCTTATGGAATGGTTTTAATTGCAGTTATAAAAATAAAAAAACCGCAGTTAAACTTGGGAGATGCTCTTGTAAAGGGTCGTCGGAAACGCTTTGCAGGGAATTTGCCGTGTCATATAACCGATGTCTGTAAAATGTCTTTATTAGTGATGTTAATGCTAGTCCTGTTATCGGGCACAGCTTCGGTGTATGATGTTCGGAGGGGTCCTCCTGTAGTCCATACTGGACATCCTCAGGCAATCTGACCCCTCTCTGAACAGCCTACGTCCGTCAAAATAAAAATAACTGCTTTCGTCCGTTCTTACTGAACAGTAGACTTTGCTGTGATATTCGGTGTATAATCTGTGTTGCCGTGAGACGGTGATACAGCGGTTGTTTTGAACGCTGGTGTAAATACGCGGTGTTAGACGCACTCCATACGTAAACGGCCCAGGGGAGAGGACATAACTAATTGTCATGGGTTCCAACAAGTTTCATCATAAGGTTTCGTAAAGCATTAGACAACAATACAACAGCAAAACGGCTCTTCCAGAGAAAATGTTTGAAGCAAGGGTTATAACTGAGTAAGGATTGTGAAACCCCAGTAACCACTCTAGCGAGACAGTAAAAGACAGAGAAATTGTTTTATTACTGTCCTTGTTAGTGTTTGTCATTTAACTTGTAGATTTGGCGGTTTGGCTTCGGTTATTTATTTGCTTAGTTCATTTATTATTATTATTTTGAAATGTACTGCATTAGTCGTGTCTAATGTGTTATTGTTAATTCTTTAATTGTGAATTGCTTTGGCAATATTGTTACATACAGTCAGGCCAATAAATCATTATTGAATTAAATTGAATATATATATATATATATATATATATATATATATAGAGAGAGAGAGAGAGAGAGAGAGAGAGAGAGATGAGGTGTGTCTGGCTCAGGAATTACAAATAAATTGCAAACTATTTCAGAGAGACAGGGAGTGTGAGAGAGTGAGAGAGACAGAGACAGAGAGCAAGACACAGAGATGGAGAAAGAGAGACAGACTGAGAGAGAGAAACATAACAGAGTCTAATGCAGATATGATCTCATCAGTGTCTTGAGCCAAAAATGAAAACCCTTCTCTTGCCAAAAAAAATCTGTTAAATTTGCTGGCACTCCAAGGACCCTGGTGATAATACTCCCATGTGTGTGTGTGTGTGTGTGTGTGTGTGTGTGTGTGTGCGTGTATGTGTGTGTGTGTATGTGTGAGTGTCTCAGATCTGCACACAGATCTCCAAAGACCACCAACTATTTTTTGTACTCCACTGCCACACACACACACACACACATACACACACACACATAGACACACACACAGACAGAAACACACACAGACCCACACAGACACTCACATGCACACGCACGCATACACACAGATGCACAAAAACATTCACACCTGCCGTTTCAAGGTGAAAACCACTTCTTTTTACCTGGAAATTACACAGAAATACACACTTCTAAATTTCTCCACCTTTTATGGGAAAAAGGAGAAAACCATTCCACTGTCAGGAAAAAAAAATCTGCTTTGCCTTGGCTCTCATGCTAGGATTTCATATTGACTTTTTTTTAAAATCTTGAAATCAGATACAGTTGGATCTACGTACTGTAGAAGAAGAGGATATGTGAGGTATCACAAATAAATATAGTGATAATATAGATAATCTGTATAAATGTATGCTCATGCCCATAAGATAACATCTTATATCTGTACAGTACTGCCAAAAATAATGGAAAAGCTGTGCATAAAAAGACTATTCTAAAAAAGATTCTGTCCTTTTTTCTGTTGTTGCTTCTCAGATATTTTCATCGGTAAAAATGTATTCAAAGTTCTTCTTGACGATGATTGGGCATGACAACGGACTGACTGATAACGCACAATTAATGAACCAGACATGCATTCACGTCAAACGTTTGAAAAGGTAGCTAGTGCATGTCGAACAAAAATAGCAGCTAATTGGCTGTTATAAAACACTTTAATTAATGTAATATTTGTTCTTAGCTTCGAGGCTAGCTGGCATTGTTAGACCCACGTCGCGTCCTTTGGTATAAAAAATCCGTTGCTTGCGAACTAAATTGAACATTCATTTAAAATCTTTCACCGGTAATTGTTCGCAGCAAACATAGTTCGTTGAGAATGCTCGCCGTCGTGAACATACGTCTGGACGCAAACCAGGCCGACAGGAAGGCAATAGGTTCAGCTCAGCCAACTACAGATGTGTACACTACATACGTCTTCACAGGTAGTTTTTATTTGATGTATTTGAATCAAATCGATCTGTATCTATGTTACTGAGCTAGCTAGTTTGCAAATATGTCGCTTATTTTAAACCTCTGTATTTCTAAAAGCCGCTGCCTTCCAGTCGTCACTGAGGGAAGGAGAGTAACTTGAGCGTAGCGTGTTCCCTGAGAAAGTTCCGGAATCGGACAGCTAAAGGATTGTTCGCTTTGGGAGGTAGAGGGGTGAAAGCGAGCTGTCTCTCCTCTCTCTCTCCCTCCCTTCTTGCCCTCAGGTGAACGAGCATCAAAGGGGCGGCGATCAGCGACCTCACCCTCACCCCTCAGCTGGGCGGCTGAATTCAGCTCCCTGCTCTCTACACCGGCTGACATTTAGCAGCTTTTGTAGCGATCTTTTAAACACACAACGGCTCTGTCGTCAAACACTTTCTTTCCTCTTGCCCCGGGGGTGGGGTAGGCGCCAGCGAGGATGAGCTAGAGTGGCTTGAGTTGTACTTGTTGATTTTATAATGTGTAGCTTACATGCTACACCCTAATTCCTGCCTGCCTTCAACCCAATGTGACTTTATTGCAATATCCTGATAGAATAATTACAATAGGAATATCCGTATTTTGTGATTTAATTAATAAAATGAACTCAATCAATCCCCTCCTCCCACATCTGCACATTGCCATTGTGGATTTTTCCTTGGCCCTGTTCCTCTTTTAGCATTATTACATTACAGTTATTTAGCTGACGCTTTTATCCAACGCAACCCACGTTGCTCCAGGGGGGGGGGAGTGAGCAGGGCACAATCCGCCCCTGGAGCAATGCAGGGTTAAGGGCCTCGTTCAAGGGCTCAACGGCTGCACTCAGCTAACGGTGGCTACACCGGGGCTTGAACCGCCAACCATCCAGGTCCCAGCCATGTACCTTAGCCACTAGGCTGCAGGCTGCCCTCGTTGGCTGCGTGTTGCAATTGAGGGTTTGTAATCGGCTGGCTGTGAGTGTGCCGTTACATCAGCGCCCGGGATGGGCGTCACGACACGCGATTCCCGCCGGCCATCCTGGTGGATGACCTCATCGGGGAAAAAACAGCTGTCCGAGAAAGCGGACCGCCCTGCATCTGGAGTTGGGTCACCCTTGGCCGCAATCTCCACAACATCCTCTGAGACTGGGCGGGATGTGAGGGGGGGTTGTTGCGGGGGGGGGGGGGGGGGGGGTGGGCACTTTGCGCAAGAACCCCGCAGCTGTGGAAACCGAGAAGCGGCCAAAGCCGGGCTTCTTTTCTGCTTTTCAAGGGCCCGCGGAGAGTCAGCAGGCACTTGGTCCGTATTTATTTTACAGTCTATGGCCTCATTGCCGTCTTGCTGCGTGCCTCCCATCGTGATTGGATGGAATGCATGTTGTCCTGGGGAGATGGGGGGGTTAGCACAGCTACACTAGCAGTGCCCAGCGTCGGGGGTAGAGGGTGGGGTTAGCCCGTTAGCACAGCTACACTAGCAGTGCCCAGCGTCGGGGGTAGAGGGTGGGGTTAGCACAGCTACACTAGCAGTGCCCAGCGTCGGGGGTAGAGGGTGGGGTTAGCCCGTTTGCACAGCTACGCTAGCAGTGCCCAGCATTGGCGATAGAGGGTGGGGTTAGCACAGCTACGCTAGCAGTACCCAGTCTGGGAGGGTAGAGGGTGGGGTTAGCACAGCTACGCTAGCAGTACCCAGTCTGGGAGGGTAGAGGGTGGGCTTAGCCCGTTAGCACAGTTACGCTAGCAGTCCCCAGCGTCGGGGGGGTTGGAGGGTGGGCTTAGCCCGTTAGCACAGCTACGCTAGCAGTACCCAGCGTGGGGCCTCCAGCTGCCTCAGAGCTCCCTGCACAGTCCAGACACACAACCCTTAATTAAGCCGTATTAATGAGGAGGTTGAGCCGCGCGATAATGCTTTGTTTCCAGTAAATACAAATCACTGGAGCGTCGAAGCCTCCTGCTTCCAATGAGTCGGCTCCATTTACATAGATTTATCGTCTATCCATCCACTCGCTCTCTCTCTCTTTCTCTCCTTTTCTTTTTGCGTTTCTTTATCTCGTTGGGTTTTGCCCTCCGTTTGATGGTTTGTTAATTAAAGGGTTCTTAAAAGTATCTCTCCCTCCTCCCTCTCCCCACCTCTATCCCCCTCTCTCTCTCTCTCTCTCTCTCTCTCTCTCCCCCTCCCTCCCCTCTTTAGTTGCGCTGTTCCATGACGGACAAAGCAAAAGCCTGTCTCATGATTTAAGCTTTCTGCCAGTGGACAACTCAACAGCTCACTATCCTCCAAAAAAAAAAAAAAAAAAAGTTTTAAGCTTGAAGGATGATTGTTCTTTTCTGAATTTAATTTACATCTTCACTTCCGTAATTTGAAATAAACGGGATTTAAATTTGTACCCATGATAGCTTATATCCTGGCATCCCATTAGAGGAATATCCCGTCATCTTTCCTTGGTAGCTTACTGATTGGTCGGCTGTATTACACAGTGCTAGTAAGCCTTACTATTTTTGCAATTACTTAGTTATTTAGTTAGTTAACTAGTTAGTTATAAGGCTGCTTATTACCCCGTCCCTGTCATAGTCTCCCTAGCATGCACCCAAAGCCCGAAAACACTGGGCCACTTCCTCTCAAGATACTGCTCACACCTGTTGTGCCTAATTGTGTGTGTGAGTGTGTGTGAGTGAGTGTGAGAGAGAGAGAATGAGTGAGTGAGTGTTTGAGTGTGTGTGAGTGAGTGAGTGAGTGAGTGAGTGTGTGTGTGTGTGTGTGTGTGTGTGAGAGTGAGTGTGTGTGTGTGAGTGAGAGACAGAGACAGAATGAGTCATGGCAGCAGAACAATTTGAATATTTTGCATTTGGAGTGTGTCCGCATCCCATGGAAATCTCACGGTTTGTTGAAAAGCTTTTTCCTGACATACCTGCTCGGAGCAGGCCCAACCCGTAGGTATTGAATCGTCAAGGTAACGATTCCTGCAGACCTGGCGTATTTGGCCGGAGCCTTTTATAAACAAGCTGGAACAACTATCGACGGCGTCTGTCGAGTCGGCAGGCGGTCTGTTTTCAGGCAGCGAGGCGAAGTCTGAATGTAGCCATCCGTTGGTTACGGCGGCGTTTTTACCTTGTGGAGCATGCATGTCATCGCAACCTCGGCAACCAGAAAACGTGTGCTGCATTTTTCAAATTTTAGGGTCCGCCACGCGACGTGTGGTTAAAAAGTAACCAGCGTTTGCTTAACCCTGAACCTTCCCTCTTCCAGAATGGTCAATGTGTGGTCATCTGTCCCAACTGTCCACGGCATAGTTAATCATTCGCTCAACTTGCCTAAAATCTAAAATCTTGTAATAAATACCCGTCTTTCGGATAAGACGTTAAAACCGAGGTCCTGACTCACTGTGGTCATTAGAGATCCCGTGACACCTGTCAAACAGTAGGTGGTTCCCCGGTCCCAACCCTGGCTCTTTCAACCTGCCACCTAATCATCCCCTGGTTCAATTGTCAAAAACATTCTCTCCCTCTCCACCTCAGCTGGGGTGTGGTGAGCGTTCTGGCACAAAATGGCTGCCGTTGCGTCGCCCAGGTGGTGGTGGTTGTATTGCGCTTTGACTGTCTAGGAAAGCGCGATATAAATGCAACGATCTATTTATGTACATGTGTGCAGAAACAGCGACTCTGAAATGTGGTTTCTGTGAGCCGAGGGAAAAAGGCAACAAACCCAGATGCCAGAAAGGGTTATCTCTTGATAGAATTTGTAGGAACAACCGAAAATGTATCTTTTAACTCGACTGGCTGACTGACTTTCAGCTGTTATAACCGGAAACGACTACGACGAGTAATTCTTATCGGTCGGTGAGAAAATGCGGCTTGAACATTCACTCGTATCTCCACGCGAATTGATAAAAACATTTTCAACTGAGCCAATTTCCCAATGTAAATTTCACTTGCCCAAACTTTTTTGAGACAAGAAAATAAAATCAATATGTAAAAGTGGCTAAAACGGTGGTTCAGCGACAGCCCTAGCTAGATCAGCTCTTATGCACTCATGAGGTATTTTATGAAAGTGGTCCACCTTCTTCATCTAGAGTCCGGTTGGCATTACTTTTAAGGTCTCATTTTTCATTTTTAAAACATTTTAAAAATAAATTTGGTGCCCATCAGGGGGGCGGGAACTGGACAGGCACCAAATTTATTTTAAAAATGTTTGTGGAAAAAAAAATGTGGAACGGCCAATCATCTGCAACCACGGCCGTGTACACGCACGAGCCCCAATGCCGATTTGGGAGACTTTGTGACCACCCTTCGCCGTTAAAACTGCATCACTTCTCTGAGATAGCCAACGCTGTCCTGCAGTTCTATAAGACAATCAGCAGGGAGGTTGTACCAAGCATGTTGGAGAACTTGCCACAGTTCTTCTGCTGACTTTGTTTGGTTCCTTGCTTCTGATCAGCCTTGATCAAGTTTTTATGTAAAAAGTAGTCAATTGCTTACAGTAATATGTAATTTTTTTTATTAAATACAAAAATGTCTCTGTAAAATTAAATGTTTTGGAAAATTAATATTTGGAAATCTCATATGTGTTCTTTTATCCTAACACACACACACAAAAAAAAAGAAACAGTCGATTTTACACGTCCTTGCATTCTGAAATGTGTCGCCTGAAATTCTCAACACAACGCTAGCGCCGGCTGCAGTGTCAAGCTTCACAGCGAGGGGGCGCTCTAGCAGCGACCTGCCGTTGTCGTTTGCCTTCGTGTACTTGACGTAAATGGTAAATGGTTCATTCATACAAACACTCACACACCAACGGCGATTGGCTGCCATGCAAGGCACCAACCAGCTCGTCAGGAGCATTTAGGGGTTAGCTGTCTTGCTCAGGGACACACCCAGGGTGGGATGGAACCGGCAACCCTCCAACTACCAGACAACTGCTCTTACCTCCTGAGCCACTGTCGCCCCTGGGACTACGTTTAGGGCCTTAAACACGTGGTGTTGCCATCTACTTTACACACCACTGACTACAGCTAAGCTTGTCCAGCGTTGAGTCAGAGGAGGACCTTTCACGTGCAGGTTCGACTGTAATCTGCAGGCACCCACTAGACCAGCAGGGGTCGCTAGATGGCACTGAACACTGAACCCTGTCTGACAGCCATTTTACTTGTGTAATGGACGAGGGTCGCATATCGACAGGGAAAGCTGATCCTATAGCAGCACACCTCCTTTGAGACTCCTGTGGATCTGCTCCAAGACTGTCGTCAGTACTTAACAAAGCAAATCTTTAAATGCACGAGCTGCTTGTTCAGGGGGCTGAGTGCATGAAACTGACCTGCTCTGCCACCGTTTAGATATAATAATATAATAATCTAATATCCACGCTTTCTGAATCCAGAAAACAGGTTTATTTTCCTTTTTGCCTTTGCTATTATCCGCTATCAAGTCATGATCACTCTCCTTTGAGTGCTGTTCTGTACAAATGAGCAGGGCAATTTTCTGGAAATTATGAAATCAAAAATGGCTCCATTTGGCAAATTTATATAGATGTCTGCTCCGTGAAATACATGGCATCTTCATTAGGCACGAGACGCGAGGTAAAACAGTCCCAGTCCACATTTCCTGTTACTCAGAAATTCAGCCGATTAAGTTTAATTATTGGTATTATTATAAGGATATGAATAATACATATTTACCATTCACATATGATTTGACTGTTTGCTGTCTGTCATTTGGAGACGCTTGCCAGGCGCAAACAGTTCAGAGTTGAAGAGTAATATGCATTGCTACTATATTCGTTTGACCTTATTCGATTTAATAATACTGTAGTGATCTGCGTCAATGAAATATATAGCCTAGTGCTGCATTGCTAATATTGGGGTAATAAAATAAAATAATAGAACAGAAAGAAAAACGGCAGTTGTTTTGACTGTAATATCTTGAGAGGGCCCTGGGGTGGACTGCTGACGGTATATCCTTCAACAGCACCGTCAAGACAACAGTCTGAGTTTAATTGAATTCAACGTTCATATTTTATTTATGATTACAAGCGGGCAGGCAAATCTGCCTACCATAGTCCATTAATGAAGGGCTTTTGTGGATGCAGAAACTCATTTAACCCTTCAAACGGAATGAACCAAGCACACTTCATTCAACAGCAACAGCAGGGCTGCCCAACCCTGTTCCTGGAGATCTACCATCCTGTAGGTTTTCACTCCAACCCTAACACAGCACACCTCATTCAACAGCTAGAGCAGGGCTGCCCAACCCTGTTCCTGGAGATCTTCCACCCTGTTGGTTTTCACTCCAACCCTAACAAAGCACACCTCATTCAACAGCTAGAGCAGGGCTGCCCAACCCTGTTCCTGGAGATCTTCCACCCTGTTGGTTTTCACTCCAACCCTAACACAGCACACCTCATTCAACAGCTAGAGCAGGGCTGCCCAACCCTGTTCCTGGAGATCTTCCACCCTGTTGGTTTTCACTCCAACCCTAACAAAGCACACCTCTTGAAGAGCCAGAGATTTTGTCGAGCTGCTAATTAGTAGTGAGTTGTGCCAAATTAGGGTTGAAATGAAAACCGACAGCACGGTAGGTTTCCAGGAACAGGGTTGGTTACCACTGCCCTAATACATAGGCCAAATGTAAAAAACCAAACCACACGGCACCCAAGGGGTGATCTGCAGATCTTTGTTTTGTGACAGAGAATAACGGGGTCTTTGTGCTGGTGCCATTCTTCACCACCATACACAGGGGTGCCAATTTCCACTCGAAAACTGTTTCCAAAATTCAGAATTTGTTTTGGATTCAAATGCCTTTTTTTATGCTTTACTAAGCCCGCCTGGTGTATTGGAACCAATGAAATGCCCTCAAACACGGCAAACCCCACCTTCTGGTCCTCTTGGTTGGCCCCGTTGCACCAGGCAAGATGAATTGGGCATAGAAAAGTATTTTAATGTACAATTACTGTACAATTACTGCCTCGCGGCTAAGGTACATGATCGGGACCTGGAAGCTTGGTGGTTCAAGTCCCAGTGTAGCCACAATAAGATCCGCACAGCTGTTGGGCCCTTGAGCAAGTGCCCTTAACCCTTGTACCCTGCTTTGTATAATCAACTGACCACTTTCAACGGCAGACTGAAGACTCATCTCTTCAGGCTGCACCTTTCCCTCCCTACCTCACCACCATGATTAGTTAGCCTTGTGCATGCCATAGATTATAACGCCACTTATATATAGATAGATACTGTTGTGTTGTATTGTATCAGATATCACATTGTATTGGTGTACTCTGGGTATTCCAGCAGCCAACCGTGGTATGCTAGTTCGTAAGTCGATGTATTCTTCAAGGGTTCCACCTGTATCTATATGGACTGGGAACCGTACCGTCCTCCAGGCTCCTCTTCACACTTGTTCCTGTGTTCGATCTGCACTTAGTTGTACGTCACTCTGGATAAGAGCGTCTGCTAAATGCCTTGTAATGTAATGTAAATGGTAAATGGTAAACGGTAAACGGCAGGCATTTATATAGCGCCTTTATCCAAAGCGCTGTACAATTGATGCTTCTCCATTCACCCATTCATACACACACTCACACACTCACACACACCGACGGCGATTGGCTGCCATGCAAGGCCCCGACCAGCTCGTCAGGAGCATTTGGGGGTTAGGTGTCTTGCTCAGGGACACTTCGACACAGCCCGGGCGGGGGATCGAACCGGCAACCCTCCGACTGCCAGACGGCTGCTCTTACTGCCTGAGCCATGTCGCCCCCCACATAATGTAATGTAATGTAATGTAATGGTAAGTCACCTTGGACAATAAAAGATTGTTATTATATTGCTGTATATTACTGCTAGTGCTGCAGTGGCACTCACTGTGTGAACAGTGAGACACGGCAGACTCTCCACTGCAGACGCGCTCCTCCAGGGTAGCTGAGCGGGCAGTTCTTAAAAGCTCTTTCCTTTGGGGGCTGCGCGGAGTCTGTAAACGGACGGCGTCTGTCTGCAACCTTCCCCACGCCCCGACCCCAGGGGGGGGGGGGGCAGCCCAATAAACAATAACCCCCACCCCCACCCCCCCCCCCCACTCCTCTGTGCGGCAGCCCTACCTGGTCCCGCTCGACAGCCAGACAGTCACAGAGGACACACTGACCCCTTTTCCTTTCTTTCTTTTATTTTTTTTTGTCTGTTTGCGTGATGTCAGAGATTAGCGGGTCCTCTCCGCGTGACCGCCAACCCGTCACAGATCTCGAGCTTTTCACGGTTATTTTAACCGTCCGTTCAAGGATTCCAGCAGAGTCATTATGGGGCTGTTTTTTTTTTTTTTTTTCCTCCATGTGATCTGGAATGCTGGCCAATGCGCGTTGTACTGTGAAAAAGCAAAATCTCTTGGCTGTTTGCCAGCGAGATAAAAAAAGAATTATATACAAATACATAAATGTGTCTATAAACTGCAGGCAAAATGGTGGTGGTGGAAAGGACAGAGCGGAGTTGCGTGTGAGACGCCCTGCGTGCGTTTGAGCACACGCGCTGCATAATTCTGGGTCACGCCCCGGTAGAAAGTTCCAGAAGACGTGTGAGATTGTGTTACTTCAGAGCCCGCAAGTCAAGGGATCCGAGTATCTGCTGAGTCCGTGATATAATCTGCGACTGCTTCAGTTTGTGAGTATGAGTCGAATTACAGCTCTCCTGTGTGGTTGCACACACCCCCCCCACCCCCCCTTCCCCAATCAGTGACGGGTCACCTGACCACTCTCTCTGTGTGCTGATTGGCCCCTCCCTCCCTCCCTCCCGGCCGGGGGATAATGCAGTTTTTTTTTTCCTCCGGATCTGTCCACTGCTGCTTCTCCCTCGCTCTGTTCCCGCTAATAAGAAAACGGGGAGCGCACGTCACCCGCGAGCACTCCACGCACGGCAGCAGTGCGGCTACGCCCCGACCCCCCCTCCCCGATTAACACACATAAATATATGAAAAAGGCCAGCTCTGCTCTACTGTACGTGGCGCCTGTTCCAATCCGAACAGCACGTTCCACACTGCCACCTCGTAAAAAAACGCTTTTGAAATCGAAAAAATTTTTTTTGCTGCGTTTCTTCCGTATCACCCCCCAACCCCCCCCCCACACTCACACACACACTCACTCACTCACTCACTCACTCACACACACACACCCCACACTCACACACACACACACACACACACACACGCGCGTACACACACACACACTCACACACACGCACACACACACACCCCACACTCACACACACATACACACTCACACACGCACACGCACACACACACACCCCACACTCACACACACACACTCACACACACACACCCCACACTCACACACACTCACACACACACACACGCACATGCGTACACACACACGCACACGTGCGCACACACACTCACACACACACACACACACACACGTGCACGTTTTCTCTCTGTAGCCGTGTGCTACATTTCCCCTCCCCCCCCCCACACCCTCAGTCACAGCTCATTGTCAACAACGAAGGATTAGATGCGTGTGACTGGCTTGTTGCTAGGCAACGGTCTCCCTGGCAACCGGCTCAAATTGAAGAGAGGGATGGGGAAAAGGAAGAGGGAAAAAAAAGGACGAAAGACTGGAACAGGGAGGGTGGGTGTGTGTGTGTGAGAGAGTGAGTGAGTGAGTGTGTGTGTGAGTGTGTGTGTGAGTGTGTGTGTGAGAGTGTGTGAGTGTGTGTGTGTGAGTGTGGGGTGTGGGCCAGAACATGTACTTTGAATGATTATATAACGATTTTCAAAATTCAGCCAAAAAGGATAGATTTGAGATGCCGCGTGCATGTTCAGTTGATGTCCATTAAATCCCCGTTAGTTATGAAGTAATTAGTTTAAAAGCAGTCATAGTAAACAGGGTTTTTTTCCCTCATTAACCAGCTGTTGCCCATGCGTTGCCCTGTCGATGTGAACTGGTCCACTGCCCGTGTGTACTGTCGATGTGCACTGGTCTACAGTGTGTGTACTGTCGATATGAGCTGGTCTACAGTGTGTGTACTGTCGATGTGCGCTGGTCTACAGCCCCATGCGTACTGTCGATGTGAGCTGGTCTACAGTGTGTGTACTGTCGATATGAGCTGGTCTACAGTGTGCGTACTGTCGATGTGCGCTGGTCTACAGTGTGCGTACTGTCGATGTGCGCTGGTCCACTGCCCGTGTGTACTGTCGATATGAGCTGTTCTACAGTGTGCGTCCTCGGCCAGGTTTGTTTGAATTCAGGTGCGTATGCACACTCACTGTTGAGGCCCAACCCCCTGCCCTGCCGTGGCCTAGTTCTGCCACAAATTAGCACTGAGCCGCTTCCTGTATGTGTGATGTGTGTGTGTGTGCACGTATGTATTCTATGTGTGAGTGTGTGTGTGTGTGTGAGTGTGTGTGTGTGTGTGTATGGGTGTGCATGTGCATGTATGTATGTGTCGTGTGTGCGCATGTGTATGTCTGTGTGTGTGTGTACATGTGTTTAAGGTGTGTGTGTGTGTGTGTGTGTGTGTGCATGTGTTTACGGTGTGTGTGTGTGTGTGCACGTATGTATTCTATGTGTGAGTGTGTGTGTGTGTGTGTATGGGTGTGCATGTGTTAATGGTGTGTGTGTGTGCATGTGTTTACGGTGTGTGTGTGTGTGTGTACATGTGTTTACGGTGTGTGTGTGTGTGTGCATGTGTTTTTACGGTGTGTGTGTAGGTGTGGGTGTGTATGTTGGTGTAGTATGTGTGAATGTGTGTGAGTGTGCATGTATGCTTGTGTATGTAGGTGTGGTGTGTGTGCATGTGTATGTATGTGTGTGTATGTGTTTGTGCGTGTACGACAGTGATAAGTATATACAGTGGGAGATGTTGGCTCATAGGTGTAAAAGTCTAAATGCTGTATAGTCATTCGTAAAGTCGAGTGCAGGATGCTTTTCTGAAAGATTGTGAAATTCGCTGTATTTGCTGGGTTTCTAATCTGCCTAAAAAAAACTCCATGACTCTGCCCCTATCTGACAAAATCTTGTTCCCCTAACCTCCCTGCTTCAGCCACACCCCTTCCTGTGGTGATCCTTCAGTAGTGAGCACACGTTCTGCTCCTTGCCTCACCTCGAGAACTCAATCATCACTTCTGCACTCCTTCCCTGATGATCTTATCAAATCTACCTTTGGTTTTATCTGCCAAACCTTCCTCCTAAGCCCGTTAAATTTGTTTTGCAAAAATGTTGGGAGGTTTGAGCGCCACACAGGAAATGCCACCGCCTTCACAGGGATGCAGTGAACCTTTAAGCCACAAACACACACAGAATTAAGATCTACCTCGCAAAAAAAAACAAAAGATAGATATTATTTAATCACACAGACATCTGCAGGAATGCAACAGTCCTCTCTGCGGGGAGAGGAACTCACTTTTTCCATTTGAATTTTGCATAATTCCAGCTAATGCATTTGTTTGCGGTGCAGTAAGTCATGTCCGGCCGCACGTGATGCGCCCGCCCCGTGGTCTTATCTGGATCTGCTCTTCAGAGCGCGTCTTATCTGGATCTGCCCCTCCGAGCGTCTGAACTGTGCCGCTTCTGTTCGCTGCGTATCGCGGCACGATCCCGAGCAGTAGGCCTCCTGAATTACGGTCTGTTTACCCCGTACGTCCAGGGCCTATGGCGACGTGAACAAAGCGCCGCTTTGATGAATCCGGCGTGCGTATCTCTTCCGCCGCGCGTTCTCAGTCGTGTACCCTTCGCTACGCGTTGTAATTTGGGTCATTTTCGGGTCATTTTCGGGGGCCGAGGGGCGTCCCGCTCCGTCGCCGTCGTTACGCTACGTGCGAGCGATCGGGGGGGGGGGGGGCGGGCCTGCCTCCATACCATCCAGGGATTTACACATCAGGGCTAACGGGACAACCACTACGCTACAGGCCGCCCTGTGGGCTGTACATCAGGGCTAACGGGACACCCTGGGCCTCTGCCACCGCGCCCTTTTCCTCCTTTCCCGAGAAGCGAGCGAGTATTTCTCAATGACATTTAGTAAAATGGAAAATGGTCTGAATTCATTAGCGCCTTTATCCAAAGTGCTGTACAATCGATGCTTCTCCATTCACCCATTCATACACACACTCACACAGCGACGGCGATTAGCTGCCATGCAACCAACCAGGAGCAATTGGGGGTTAGGTGTCTTGCTCAAGGACACTTCAACACAGCCCGGGCGGGGGATCGAACCGGCAACCCTCCGACTGCCAGGCGACTGCTCTTACCGCCTGAGCCAATGGCGCCTTAATATAAAACTTCATTATTTAGCAAACAAAAAATTCTCTTTCTCATAATGTTTGGAAACTCTGAGCTCTCTCCTTCCTTCCTTCCCAGCGGCCTTTGCGATCGCCATTGATTTCAGCGGATCGTCGTTAATACACGTCACAAACCGTGTGACCTTGACCTGCTCCGCTATGCCGGAGGACAACCAAAAAGCCAGAACGGGAGTTTGCCAACTAACAATATAAGAGGTAGGAAACTAATATTTGGCCACGTGCAATGCATGAATGCAAATACCAATTTAAATTCAGTCGCACACATTTTAAATATGTGCTTGATTTTTGACTGAGCCTGCGCATTTTGTACTGCTGCCCTGTTAAAAACACTTCTGGTGCTGTCAAGGGATTTATGGTGCGCATAAAATATCATAAAAACGCAACAAGGGTTTGGTCCGCCGGGCCTAAAGTGTCTCCCGTTCCACTCGGAGGACCCTGGCCCTAGGATGTCCCGCAACAAAAACAAAAATGCAAAACATCAGCCGCGGACATGAGGTAAAGGTGTAAAAGCGTCCCGCATCGCTGCGTGCCGTATATATCCATCAGCTCTGGCCCTGGCAGCAAGGCCCACCAAGTATTTAGTGCTGTGATTCATCAGGAAAGACTGAGCTGTGTGCATATTTAAGTTGCTAAAGGAGCTGGGGGGGGAGCAACCAGAAGATTAATCTAGTCCTGCAGTCAATCATTTTGATGATAGTGGTGGTGGTGGTGGTGGTGATGATGATGATGATGGCGGTCTATTCGATACTCCTGATGACGGTCATTTCGATTTCATCAAGCGCGTGGAATGACGATGCGTTAATCTGAATGACTGCACAAGCCACTCTTTAGGTGAACGGGAAACTACGCCAACGGCCCCCAGGACATTCTCGCGCATCGCTGTGCAAACCTGTTGATTACTTTATTATCCCAAGCAGGATAAGCTCAATAACAACATTGCATTTCTGTTATTAGCTTCTGAATGGACCACCGTAATAAATTAAGGGCAATTGCAGCTCCTGCCATTACCGATGCGATGTGCTAGCAGCGTGATGCAAAACCAGAGCAACAGAGAGCTTACTGTTGCTGTTGGTGCTGTTCATTTTCCCAAAGCCTAGCAGCTTATACACAATGGTGGATGTTTCATGTTAACTTGGATGGACACAAAAGTGAAATATACACTCCTGGCCATGTATTCACTCGAGAGCACTGTAGTACTGTAATGAGCTTGTCCCGCTGAACCTGGGACATAAACCACGACAACTTGATTCTGAAACTCCTTGCTCAATTTTTCACTTGGTTACTTTTCAATCATGTGCATACATTAGGTATCAAAGTAACTGTGGGGAACCAGCAACGTGTGGTGTACATATAACATGAACATCTTTGAGATGTTTAGTTCCCCATCTTTACATTACATTACATTATTGGTATTTGGAAGATGCTCTTATCCATCAAGGGCCCAACGGCTGTGCAGATCTTATTGTGGCTACACTGGGATTCAAACCACCGACCTTGGGTGTCCCAGTCCTTTACCCTAACCACTACGCTACAGGCCGCCCTTGATGACTATATCCCCGTGGCTTCACCAACTTTCGCTATGGCCGCAGATGACCCGGATACTAGCCAGGGAAAGGGTAAAGAGAGGTCACGAGTGGCCACCAGAGACCTTTCACTTCTGGTTTACGCATATCCCTTCCCTTGGATGAATGGAAACAGGCCGCCAACTGTACTGGATCCCGCTATGGCCAGAAGAAAACAACGACGGCAATCATTTGACAGACGTGCTGTACCCCCAACACCAATAGACAATGAATAAACTTGTTATTTAGCTGATATTCTGTTGATTAGACAAAGCAGGGGACAATGCCCCCTGGAGCAATACAGGGTCAAGGGCCCAAAAGTTGTGGCTACACCGGGACTTGAACCACCGACCTTGCGGGTCCCAGTCATGGACCAAAGCCATGAGGCTACAGGCCGCCCCGAAGACGAGCAGAAGGACGTTGAAATGAAGTAGAACTGGCTTTGCAAATGCTCACAAACCACAACATCTTCCGTACCTTGTATGTTTTTGTATATACACAGCACGTGGCCAGCAGAGATATTTCACTTCTGCTTTAGGCATATCCCCGCAAGCTAGCAGCGTGGAGATCGCTTCACACGACTGAACCAAAAACAGGCCGCTCAACCGTGTAGGATCCCGCTAAGACCAGAGCAACATGAAAACACAAAGCTTCTTCCGACGACGTCAATCAATGGAGCTATGAGCTTTTACCGCTCTCCCCCCCCCCCCCCCCCAACACCCCAAGCAAAGCCCCATCACAGCCCCATCACAGCCCCCGCACAGCCCCAGGAAGAGAGCAGAAGAGGGTTCCTCTTACCGTCTGATTGTCCTCGTAGAGCTTGAGGTCGTACCCGCTGAGCTCCACGCAGAAGATGATGGCGGTGACGCCCTCGAAGCAGTGGATCCACTTCTTGCGCTCGGAGCGCTGCCCGCCCACGTCCACCATCTTGAAGGTGAGCTCCTTGAAGGTGAACTTGTTCTCCACGATGCCCGTGGTCATGTCCCGGGAGCGCAGGATGTCCTCGACGGTCGGGATGTACTCTGCGGCGGAGATGCGGTCCAGGTCGTTGAGATAGTACGCCGTGTTGTCCTCCAGGTGGTACTCGTTGGAGCGGCAGAAGCACTCCTGCACGCCCGAGTCGGCCCAGAGCCTCTTCATCACGCCCTGCAGCTCCGGCGTGATCTCGCCCTTGCTCTCCGCGGGGCCCGTCAGGGCGAAGAGCTGCACGGCGTCGTAGGCGCGGTCGGGGTTGTGGAAGTCGATCTTGAGCGTGGCCAGGGCGCGGATGATGCGCGTGAGCGAGTCGATGGCGTTGTACAGGATCAGCGGCTTGTACTCCTTGCAGGCCTCCAGGTTGAAGCCGCCGCTGTGGATGATCTTCATCTGCTTGACGATGGTGCTCTTGCCGGAGTTGCTGGTGCCGAGCAGGAGCAGCTTGATCTCACGGCGCTGCCGCTGGCTCTCCGAGCGGAGGTGCCGGTCGATGCGCCGGGACCGCCGGGCCGCCTCCTTCTCCTCGGAGCTCTGCCGGCATCCCATGATCCTCTCGCGTGGGCGTAAGGGGGGTTTAGGGGGTTTAGGGGGTTTAGGGGGGGGAGGAGGAGGAGGAGGGGAGGAGGAGGAGGTGGAGGGGGATACAAGGGGGTCGAATCAAACCGGGAACGATGAAAAGAGGAGAAGAGGAGCTTTTTTCTTTGGCAAAAGGGAGAAAAAAAAAAAGCGTTGAATGGGCCCAGCACAAGGTGGGAGTGTTTGTTTGTTTGTTTGTTTGTTTGTTTGTTTTAATCCAGGTTGGGAAGGCGGGAGGACTCGGGGGTCGGCTGCAGCAGGGCAGGGCCGGTGGGCCTGTGTTGGGCTGGT
>NC_083771.1:46316774-46344274 GCF_963514075.1 Conger conger | reverse complement strand
GATGGGTTACTGGCATCTGGGCAGACCAGGAACAGAAATGAATACTAATGATAATAGCTGATAGTTTTTTTACATTATTGGCATTTGGCAGACGCTCTTATCCAGAGAGACGTACAGTTCATTAGACGAAGCAGGAGACAATCCTCCCCTGGAGCGATGCAGGGTTAAGGGCCTTGCTCAAGGGCCCAACGGCTGTGCGGATCTTATTGTGGCTACACCGGGATTAGAACCACTGACCTTGTGTGTCCCAGTCATTTACCTTAACCACTATGCGACAGTTTTATCCAAAGTGACTAACAGTTGATTAGACTAAGCAGGGGACATGCCCCCCAGAGCAATGTGGGGTGAAGGGCCCAACAGCTGTGCGGATCTTATCGTGGCTGCACCGGGGCTTGAACCAGCAACCTTCCGGTTCTTAGTCATGTCCTTAGCCACTAGACAGTGTTATGGATGTGACATTTGGACGCAAAATGATTAGCATTATTCTTCTTACATGATAAAACATTTTTTATACATATTATCATAGTACCCTCTTGGCTGAGGGGAAGGGCAAGAAAAATAATTTGAAAAATATTGTTAAGCCAGGAAACATGTGACCCAATAACTTTGCGTTATGGATGTGACGCAAAAAGGCAGGTATTTTGGGGAGACAATATGCTTTCTAAAAGTTATGTGATTTTTAAAGTCAGGAATGTTAAATGCAGGACGTTTGATATCCATGTAATGTAGGAGGCTTGGCTGAACATAAAAATAGCAATTTTGAAAATATTTATAGCTTCGTATTGATTTTTATGAGGAGATACCAGCATTTTGGATGGCACATCCATTGTTTGACGGTCCCTATCAAATTTTATCATAACACATTAGTTGTTATCTGAAATGGTTCTGAATATCAGTTTTGACATTGAGAAAACCACGAACCTGAAATGGTTTTGAATGTTTTCAAGATGGCCGCCAAATAGCATTGATTTCAATAGTAATGAGACTAATATGGTTTTTTTGGTTCGTTTTTTTTAAGCATTTTCCTGTTGTTACCCTACATTTTTTCAGATTTCAAAATGGTCACAATCAACTAATTGGCCATATATTTAAAATGATAAATAAACAAGCAAGCTTCGTATGTGCCCACAATCTGTAGCGTTGAAATGAACTAAGATTTAGCAACAGCAAAGGACATACTGAAACATACAGTGTCCCAATATTGGACAAAAAATTAATTCATCCCAAGGTCATATGATCAAGAAGTGCAGCTTACAGTGATAAAAATCACACAACAGCCTTTGCAGTTAACCACCGGGGTAGAGTGAGTTTCCGTTAAGTATTTATGACGGATCCCGCTCCTCTGCTGGTAGGCTAAATCACAGGACCAAGAGACAAACTCATGCCTTGGGAGTTAGTCAGCGGACTTGCGATTGACATTTCCCCAGAAGCTCGCAACTACAGTGGTCACCAGAGGTATTGCATTCTATACAGCCTCTGGAGCCAGAAAAAAAAAAAAAGCGGTACTTTTAAATGATATTTTAAAAGACATTTAAAAGATCGTCATATTAATCCAGGAACATTTTTTTTTTTCTGAGCCACACAGAAGAGGATATAAGATTATTTTCTTAATTATTATTCTCTTTGCGTACCAAGTGTGAATGCTCTGGTGCCTAAAAAAAAGGGGGAAAAAAGGCCCAGTGCGCATGATCTGATGGAAAACAGGCCCATAGCCAAACATGGCAGCCTCCATGAACTGGCTTCATGCGCCACTGAGCTGCTCCCATAGGACTCAATGGAACCGGTAAGCGGAAGCTGTCTCCAATTCTTATATCTCCGTGGAGTTTGACTCGGAGGAGGGTATCTGCCCTGTGCGTAATATCGCCAGGATCGGTTGGACGGCAGGAATCATCCGTTTTATATTTGCGCCCGCTTTTTAAAATTATTTTTCAAGTTCCTTTGGAATTTTAATCATAAACCGTATTCTTAAAATTGAAAAGACTCTAGAGCCGTTGTGCAGAGACATTTTGAGGGGCAGATGCTCAAAGTGACAAAACGGCACATCAAATGAAAACAAAAAAACGATTGTATTACACCCGATTATAACACGGAATGTAGCCTATGTTACCGAAGGGGCAAAATGAGAAGAGACATCAAGCAGTGTATACTGAGTGTTGATAACATATCTTCCCACTACAACTCGGCACACCTGCGGTGATCCGCCAAACGGTTCCGAATGCAAAACAATTTGGCCAGCTGGGTTTACAATGATAGCGGGCTTTACTCGCCGGACCTGTGGCACAAGCCCCACCTGCCCTCACCAGACAAAGGATCTGCCCAGACGTCGGTTTCCCTAGCTCTAGCAAAGTAAACATCGCACCGGTCCCACGACGTGCTCGCTATATCATTTAATTAAACGCAATATGATAGCTAGCTCGCCAGTCTGTTTCTATGGCACCTCAAATCAGTGAAAACACTGCGTCGGGTTTCCTCGGAAACTAGCCTACCTGGATACAGCGTTTAAGGAAAACGCCGTGTTTTCGTCCATTACGCTATCGCTTCCACTGACTGCTCAAAATGTCCAAAGCGCAGCGCGATGCTTCCTCGCAGCTTCCCCGCGACGGCCTTTTTGATTAAAAAAAACGAAACTCACGCACCTTTCGGTCACCCCACAGTCCGTTCCGCCGCGCCCCGCAGTCTCCTGCAGCGGCCGCCGCGAAGTGTTTCGCCCGGCTTGGCTCAGCTAGCCGTTCGCACCCTCGCTCGCTTCACGCTTGGTCCTGACCGCTGTAGCCTAGCTCCACTGCTGAGCCCTGGCATAACGGGGCTTCTGTCACGGTGTCAGTGCATTCTGCGCGCCTACAGATCGCCGAGCCCGGTCGGCTTGTTGTATCAACAGAGCGGTCCTGAGTACTGCGTCTGCCCGAGGCCGAACAAAAAAAAAGGAGGTGGGGGTGGAAGGCAAATTGCAAGCCAATGTTATCAGCATTCAGTGCGTGTGTGTGTGTGTGTCTGCTGTTGATTTAGTGTGAGTCTGCATGTACTGTGGGTGGGTGTGTTTTGTGATGGTGTAGTGTGGGTCTGCATGTACAGTGTGTGTGTGTGTGTGCTTGATGTCGTCGTAGCATGGGTCTGCATGTACAATGTGTGTGTGTGTGTGTGTTTGCTTGATGTTGGAGTAGTGAGTCTGCATGCACAGTTGGGGAGAACTGGTGCCCCTGCATCAGTGTGGTTAGGTGTGTGTGTGTGAGAGTATGTGTGTGCATGTGTGCGTGCCTGCCTGAGCATGGATGTATTTGTTTGCTGGGTTATTGTCGGTGTGAGTGTGCGTGTGTGAGCGATTTATGTGCTCGCTGGGTGTGTGTTTGTGTTGCTCTGTGTGTGCGTTGGTGTGTCAGGGATATGTTCGCTTAGCCATATGTGTACACACGGTGTTTGGGGAGTGGGTTTAAACAGGCCAGCTACGCGTGTTGCCGTTGGTGTTGTTGGCATACACTGGTGTGTCGTGCACACATTCGTGTGTGTAAGGTGTGTTTCTCAGTGTGTGTGTGTGCGAGTTGGGAGGGGTGTAATATGAGGAGGAGGGAGGAGAAAGGCACGAGGAACAGCAGGAAGTGAGTGACACCAAGAAACCACACGCTTGGCATACTACTCACACTCTGTTTCAATGAATATCAGCCTGAAAGTTTAGTGCGAGTAGCTAGTATGCTAGTATGCGGTTTGGAACACTGCCCCAGCCTCCTGCTATCCCATGATGCCCTGCTGCTTTCTCGCCGGGGAGGGGGGGGGGTTGTGAGAGCAGGGCATCATGGGATAGCAGGGCTTGCCCCACATACCGGGCAGTGTCGTCCAGCCCCCACGGAGGGACAGGGTCTGCATTGTGCAACAACCGGAGCATTACATAACTGCTGACAAAGCACACAGGAATCTCCCCCTCATAGCTGGATGCCCGCTCCTTCTTTACGTAAGGCCGCTTGCCAACAGCGACTCACCCCCCCCCCCCCCCCCCTTTCCCTGTCTGCGTGACACAGTTTCCCATCACCCCCCCCCCCCCCCCGCCATGGGTAACGGAGGGAAACATCACGGCATTCGGGCCAGGGTGGGTGGGGGGGGACAGCCATGGGGACCTTTTCACGTGGGAATTCGACCCTGCGTTCAGCGAGTTCCCCCACGCAGGCCAGCGGTGGGAGCCCAACACTGACCTGACACAGCTCTTAACACTGGCTGCCTACTTGTAGCTCGCATGCCATTGTTAACCACAGTTTACTTTTTCGCTTGCTTGCTATTTGAGGATGCAGCATACAGCGGTGGTCTGCAGCCCTGGTCTATGCAGTGTGCTGGTTTTTCACCGTTACTCTGCACTTCATTAACCAATTACAGCGGTCGATCACACGGTTAACCCGCCTCACCTGCAGCCTGTTGCACCAGTGTACGTTCAGACGCATCTCCTAACTTAATCTACCAACAGATGTAGTTCTGACATGGGGCAGTCTCGTGTTGTAGCACCCACGAAGAAGGTGCAAAACCTCACAAATTATCTGCTTAGAAATGGGGAACTCGCTAAACAGACATGCAGTTATCATTGGACACATCTTTGGTGGATCTGAGCCGTGCGTCTTCCTGGACCAGCTATTTTGTGGCCGCCCTGTGAGCTAAAATGCTTGCTTTTAGTTTCGCTGCGCTAATAATAAATAAACTGTGATCATGATGGAAGTGATTGTGATGGGTGATGACTACATACATGATTATTACTAATCGTGGCAAAGTTCTGAAGGCTCTCCTTTGAAAATCCAATGTGCTGTTATATATCCTAAATGTGGATATTAAACATGATGCACATATTTTTAAGAATATGACATCCAAAATGGCAATATTGTCTATATTTGCGCATCTGTTGTTAATGTTTGCGGTGTCTTTTCCAATCTTGATAATACCTTATTTCAGTTTATTTAATTGACGAAAGGAGTATCTCGCTAATACAAAATCAACAGCATGTTTGTTGCCAAAGCCATGTTAACCATTTTAAACTCCTATTTGTCATGGTGTCTGTTACTGCAATGCACCTGGAGTTTTCCGTCTCCCATGGCAACTTCATTAATAAAACAGGTTAATCACCTCAGAGAAACGGCCGAAACCAAAATACTGCAATGAGAGCATTTTATCCAGATACGGAAAAGATACGGCCACAATTCACAGCACTTGGGTGAACGCACAAATGATTGCTTTCTGATATTGATATACACATCCATCCATTATCTAACCTACTTATTCAGGGTCACAGGGGTTACTGGAGCCTATCCCAGCATGCCTTGGGAAAGAGGCAAGAATACCCCCTGGGCACACTCACCATGCACTCACACACTCATACCTACACACCATTCACTCACACACTCATACCTACACACCATTCACTCACACACTTATACCCACACACAGCATCCACTCACACACTCATACCTACACACCATTCACTCACACACTTATACCTACACACCATTCACTCACACACTTATACCCACACACAGCATCCACTCACACACTCATACCTACACACCATCCATTTACACACTCATACCTACACACCATCCATTCACACACTCATACCTACACACCATCCACTCACACACTCATACCTACACACCATTCACTCACACACTTATACCCACACACAGCATCCACTCACACACTCATACCCACACACACCATTCACTCACACACTCATACCTACACACCATTCACTCACACACTCATACCCACACACACCATTCACTCACACCCTCATACCTACACACCATTCACTCACACACACATACCTACAAACCATTCACTCACACACACATACCTACACACCATCCACTCACACACACATACCTACAAACCATTCACTCACACACACATACCTACACACCATCCACTCACACACACATACCCACACACACCACTCACACACACATACCCACACACACTATCCACTCTCTCACACACACACACACACACACCATCCACTCACACACACATACCGACACACCATTCACTCACACACATACCTACA
This sequence comes from Conger conger, assembly GCF_963514075.1. Classification (NCBI taxonomy): domain Eukaryota; kingdom Metazoa; phylum Chordata; class Actinopteri; order Anguilliformes; family Congridae; genus Conger; species Conger conger. Next base: position 46,338,243 of record NC_083771.1, on the reverse strand, counting down.
CACCATTCACTCATACACACATACCTACACACACACACCTTTCCCCGCATTGCTCCAGGGGGGATTGTCCCCTGCTTAGTCGAACATCTGTAAGTCGCATTGGATAAAAAAGCATCAGCTAAATAACTGTAATGTAATATTTATTTCAAATATATCAGGGAAAATACATCAAAATGCTGCAGATTATTATGCACGATTGCATTTTTCTGAGAAGGTCAGCATATTTACGGCAGGTTTTTGCGGTTTTTAGTCGAGGCACAGCTGAAAAGCGGAGAGCTCTTCCCACAGTAATCTCTGCTCCCTGCTGATGGCTGACAGCTACCGGCTGTGGTGTTGAAGGCCTGGCCTTGTTTGCAGCTTCTGATTGGCTGTAGCCTGCTGCCACGGGAGAAAGTGTGTCAGCCAGGGATGGGAGGGAGGGAGGGGGGGGGTGGGGGGGGATGGGCACTCGCTTGCTGTTAGCCCTTAGGGCAAGCGAAAGGACGCATCAGATAGGATCTGGAGAAAGCCCCTCCCTTCTGCTCATGCTGGTCTGCTGGCCACTCCTGAGCATGGACCAATCAGAGTCTTAAACTGCTTGTCTGTGACAAAAAGTCAAACCTGGCCATCTATCCGGGCAGCCTGTAGCCTAGTGTCTAAGGTGCCTGTAGCCTAGTGGCTTAGGTGCCTGTAGCCTAGTGACTAAGGTGCCTGTAGCCTAGTGACTAAGGTGCCTGTAGCCTAGTGGCTAAGGTGCCTGTAGCCTAGTGACTAAGGTGCCTGTAGCCTAGTGCCTAAGGTGCCTGTAGCCTAGTGTCTAAGGTGCCTGTAGCCTAGTGTCTAAGGTGCCTGTAGCCTAGTGGATGAGGTGCCTGTAGCCTAGCGCCTAAGGTGCCTGTAGCCTAGTGGCTAAGGTGCCTGTAGCCTAGTGGCTAAGGTGCCTGTAGCCTAGTGGCTAAGGTGCCTGTAGCCTAGCGGCTAAGGTGCCTGTAACCTAGCACCTAAGGTGCCTGTAGCCTAGCGGCTAAGGTGTTTGTCTGGGATCTGGAAACAAGTGGTTCAAGCCCCTGCGTAGCCATGATGAGATCTGTGCAGCTGTTGAGCCCTTGAGCAAGGCCCTTAACCCCGCATTGCTCCAGGGGCCATTGGCCCCTGCTTAGTCTAATCAACTGTAAGGCGCTTTGGATAAAAGCGTCAGGTAAATAACTGTGACGTAACAGTCACACAGAGTCTCTGAGTCTTGGATAAGTGATTGGATAAGGTTCATGTATGGACAGGGAGAAATGTTTTCCTAGATCAGCACTGTTGCTGGCATTGTTGCATTACAAATATGTGCACTGATGAATTTTGTCTTTCAGATCATAATGGATAAGGATAGGATTCGATCAGGTGAATCGTAATGGATAAGGCCGGGATTTGGCTTCATGAATCTCACCTCACGACTCTTGGTGTACAGGTTTAGAATCAGAAGATTCTATGAAAGATTGAAAATCTAATTCAACGCAGTCAATTTGAGAAATGAATTTCAGTTACATTTGCGGACGGATAAATAGGTCTACCCACAATATTGTCTTCTATCATGGTATTTAATTTAATTTCCTGAATTTACTGAAGTTAAAGGGATTTAGGTCCAAATGGTGATATTAGCTGAGAGAATTAGTGATGGAGCAAATCACTTCAATGTGTACAGAGTACATGAAAGCAGTATTCAGTGTTTTTAGATATCATTGAATAATCCAGGTTCAAACAAAGCTTTTAGGCATTGAGTGTTACTTCCGTCTCTCAGATGCACTCGTGTTAACAGACGCAAGCCCACAATCCAAAAAAAATCTCATAATCCTGCGAAAAATAGGGTTTCCATTTTTTTTCAATCTGGCTGAAATTCATTTGTCCTTTAAAAATAATCCATAAAATTAATTCTCCTAAATAATCTCCTGCCGAAGTCGGCATTGCCCATGTGATATTTTATTTTCTCCTTGTGTTCATATGAAAAGGAGAATTGCGTGAAATGTGTTTATTGCATTGGGAAGCATTGGACTGACATTGCGCAATCATACCCAGACGACACAATACCGTAATGGAGGACGGAACCACACACTACATTTGCCCCCCCAAAAAACCCAAAAAAACGCTGAATTATACATAAAGAATTATTCTAACTCACTGCTCATCGAAACTGTCGTATCGCGGCAATGGCTTATCCACGCTGAATATTCAGTGTTTATCACAGAATGCACATATTTAACCAGGTTCGTCTGTTTGTGTTGTGCGGAAAGTGAATAGCTCGGTCACGCTGCGCGGAACCTCGAGTCTCAGCCCCGCGGCGAACGTCTCCTTAAAAATAATGAGATTTTTTTTTCGCCTGGGGGTCGTTTGACCTTTCTGTCTCTCTCTCCCCCCCCCCCCTACAGACACGTTTTAATTAGTAGCTCCTCGTTTCCGCCTAAACTGCATTAAATGCCATTGAGGAGAGCAGAGGAAGCTAATGAACGTAATCGTCAGGTGTAGCATATTAGCGGGGATATGTTAGCCACCGAACGTCAGATTTATCTTCCTTTAATCTGACCTGCTCTAAGGTCATGCCGCTCATTGCTGACCATGAGTCATTATAAACGTAGGATTAGCTAAATACTATTAACAACAACAGTCGTAATTCATTATTATGATCATAACACCAACGAAAACGGTTATGAGAATAACTGTTGTTGTCGTAATCATAACAAAATCGTCACGGTACATGGCCCAACAGCACATGGAAAATATGTATTAAATGGTGAGTCATTTTTAAGAGCTGTACATTTTTTTACATTGCTATTAATAATCAGTCATATATGGTTGTTGGAAGTGCTTTACACTGCTATAGGGGGTCTAGATCATGCAGAACATGGCCCCTGCTTAGTCTAATCAACTGTTAGTCAGTAAAGCGATGTTTAGAGGCACTGCTAATTAGCAGTGGGGCGACATTGGCTCAGGTGGTAAGAGCAGTCTTCTCATTGGCTCAGGTGGTAAGAGCAGTCGTCTCATTGGCTCAGGTGGTAAGAGCAGTCGCCTGGCAGTCGACCAGGGTTGCTGGTTTGATTCCCGCCCTGGGTGTGTCCCTGGGCAAGACGCCTAACCCGCAAAATGCTCTTGACAAGGGTGGAGCCAATCGCCATTGGTCTGTGAGTGTGTATATGAATGAGAAGCATCAATTGTACAGTGGATAAAGGCGCTATATAAATGCTAACTATTTACCACTTAGTGCCACTGCGGTTGGCTCCAGTATGGCTGTTTCAGCCACCCTTTCAGTGTACAGTCTATGGTAAGCGTATGGTAAAAATACACAGTCAATAATTCGATATGTCAATATAGTCACAATTGGTGTTTTTTCTTCGTCTAAGTCTCCCCATGTGCCGGATGTCTTTAAGTTATGGTGTTATTACGACCGTGCAGTAATACCTTGTGGACGAAATCAGGGACAGATTACAGTCTCCCTCTCTCTCTCGCGTTTAGAGGAGGAGCCACATCGGCTTCCCTACTGCACAGACTGGGGCTCGAGATTTTACAAAATGGCGGCGCCCGTCAGTAACATGGATAAGATCACCGGCGTGACGCTGAAGTATCTGCCGTGAAATGGTCTGTTTCTGTCACCTGCTCCGGGACAATGCGGTGGCGTTGAATTAAATCATATTGTGTGACCACAGGGCGGGTCTTTTAATGAACAAATGGCTTTTATGCCATTTTGATGTTCTTTATCTTCTGGTCATGGAGTTGGGCATTCATAGGTGCTGCCCGCTGTGAAATTGAGTCTGAACAGAGTTGGGTGGAAAACAAGGCCTCCAGAAAAAAAAAAAAAAAAAGACAATAGCATAATTCTATTATTTTTATTCCAAAGGTTTTTTTGTTTAAACATTTACCATCAAACAGTGTATTCTGTCCTCGTGATGGGCCATTTCAGTTCAGTCATGGGGTAATTATATATTATTAGATCATGTTTTTATATTGTAAAATAGATATTTTATAAGATAATTGAAATAAAAAATAATAAAATCATCTTATTTTGTGTAACTATGTGGGTGTAAGTATTTTATTTTTGTAGATTGTGGATTTTGTGCGGTCAGGAGAAAAGTCCATGAAAAAGGAAAGCTTGTAGTCCACGGTTTTCGGCTCAGAATGGTCTCATTCTTATCTCTAAGGGAGATGGGTCCGTTTCAGATATGTGAATGAAGCATCTATTTATTCACATTTCCTATTTATGAAAATAGTCACATGTCCTTTCATGGTGTAATTTAGCATTTCTCAAAATGATCAGACGGTAGTTCTGTATTTTTCCCCGGCCTAGAATCCGGGTTGCATTTTACTTTCGTTTGTTAATGCTGCCGCTGCTGTTGTGTTTTAATGTGTGCGTACCAGCCAACAAAGATCAGATCTGATTTAAGCAGTCCCGTTTTTTAATAAGCTTTGGGTTTTAATGCTGAGTCACACACAGTCTTGCAGCCACACGCACACACACGCACACACTCACACACACTCACATACACACGCACACTCACACACACGCACAGTCACGCACACACACTCGCACGCACACACGCACACACACACACACACACACACACTCATACACGCACAGTCACTCACACACACATACACACTCGCACGCACACATGCACACACTCACACACACATACACACTCGCACGCACACACACGCACAGTCACTCACACACATACACATTTGCACGCACACACACACACACGCACACACACACACTCACACGCACACACGCACGCACACACGCTCATACACGCACAGTCACACACACACACATATACACGCACACACGCACACACGTACACACACACACACACACTCACACACGCACACACACACACACACTCATACACACACACGCACACACACACGCACACACACACACACACACACACACAAGCTTGGTTGGTAATGGGCTGTTTTTCATTAAGCAGTATTAAAAACGCCGGGGCTGCTGCTGACAGAATGTCAGCCCTGGTAAATAAGCGATAAAACGGTCGTCATGGTCACAGGGGCGGTCGGAGCGACGCTCCTTCGACAGGAGCCCTGGCCGTCAGAGGTAATGGAAATCCTCAACGGACATCTGAGAGCGGGGCAGGGCCCTCCAAAGCCAGGGAACTCGACCCTCTCTCTGAAGGGTTACCGTCCCTTTCGCCACGCCAGTGAGGGCCGGAGCTGCAACGCCCGCCCTGGTGTAAAATCCGGCCGCGACCAGCTTTAAATACCAGCTACCAGAGGTTTCAAAACACAGCTTGAGCTGGTCAAACCATGTTAGAGTATACATTTTACATTTTTGTCATTTGGCAGACGCTTTTGATCCAAAGTGCGTAGGTTCTTCCACAAGTCAAAGCATCACATCCATAACTAGGAAAATACACATGGAATGCTGTTCTAAACATATAGTCGTCATCATAAGTGCCATTTGTTTTTGTTTTTTTGGAGTAGACAAGGAGGAGAGGGATATCAGAAAGGGGGGGGGGCAGGGGAAATCAGGAGGGAGGACTAAGGTAGAGTTTGAAAAGGAGTATAGAGCTGGTCTGAACTGGTCAACTCGCTACCAGCTGTTTCAAAACCTAGTTTGAGCTGGTTTTTTCAGCAGAGAGGTGTGTGTGTGTGTGTGTGTGTGTGTGTGTGTGTGTGTGTGTGTGTGTGTGTGTGTGTGTGTGTGTGTGTGTGTGTGTGTGTGTGTGTCCAGTAAATGCATAATGAAATCTAACTGTTACATTTCCCCTGGGTATTTCAGACACTGGACTCTGGAGCCAGTCCTCCTGGCAGGGGAAAGGTGTGTTTACTTTGGATGGGGTTCATTCACCACCGCAAATCCCATGACCGTGTGTATACATGTGTGTGTGTGTGTGTGCGTGCGTGCCCGTGTGTGTGTATATGAGTGTGTGTGTGTGCGTGCGTGCCCGTGTGTGTGTATATGAGTGTGTGTGTGTGTGTATGAGTGCGTGTATGAGTGAGTGTGTGTATGAGTGTATATGTGTGTGTGCGTGTGTGTGTGTGTATGAGTGTGTGTGTGTGTCTGTGTGTGCGTGCGTGCCCGTGTGTGTGTGCATGTGTGTGTGCATGTGTGTGTGCATGTGTGTGTGTATGAGTGTGTGTGTGTGAGTTTGTGTGAGTGTGTGTGTGTGTATGAGTGTATGTGTGTGTGAGTTTGTGTGAGTGTGTGAGTGTGTGCGTGTGCGTGTGTGTGTGTATGTGTGTATGAGTGTGTGTGTGTGTGTGTGTGTGTGTGTGAGTGTGTGTGTGAGTGTGTGTGTGAGTGTGTGTGTGAGTGTGTGTGTGTGTGAGTGTGGGTGAGTGTGTGTGTGTGTGAGCGAGTGTGAGTGTGAGTGTGATTGTGTGTGTGTGTGTGAGTGTGTGTGTGTGTGTCATGCTGACAGTGGCAGCCGCTCCTGTTAGCTGTTCTGTCTGAATCCCGCGCTGCAATCAGCCGCCCGCGTCATTACCGCGCGGCCGCATATATAATTTACTCCCCGCGCGTTTATTCACCTGTCCGTCATCCCCAGTCCCCACGACGACGGGGCAGTGTGTGTGACACGTGCCTCCTCTGCCGGTAACCCATCCCGAGCGCGTTTGGGGGCGCGATGCTTTTTATAGCGGTAATCTAACGCCGCGGCGAGGAGAAGGACGTGCCAAGAACCCGTGGACAGCGAGAGGGAACGAGAGAAAGAGAGAGTGATGGAAAGATGGGGATTGGCTGTGAGAAGGACAACAGGAGAGGGTTGACGTACACACAGTGTCCACCGGTTACATTTTCGCTGGGTATGTCAGAAACTGGACTAATTTCTGTTTTCACACCATCAACAAAGCTGGTCGCCATTCACTGGTAGCTGCAATACATTGTGGGAGTTGTAGTTTTTTATTTTTATTTTTTCTCCAGCAGAGCTGCGCCCAGCCAGCAGATGAACAGGGCCCAATAGCTGTCCAGTAACTGCCTGCTGTTTAACAGGAGAGGGTAGACTTAAGGGAAAAGCAGCCTGATGGAAAAAACGTCTGGCCATGTTGTGGGTGCTATGGGCCTTTGGTTGTGCCAACTGCTGAAAAACAAACAAACATTTCTCATGGGTAGAATGGACGGAAATTTCTACATCTTGCCTTTTGGACAGCCTGTTGGCCAAGTGGCTAAGGTGCGTGACTGGGACCCGGACGGTTGGCGGTTCAAGCCCCGGTGTAGCCACAATAAGATCCTCACAGCTGTTGGGCCCTTGGGCAAGGCCCTGAACCCCACATTGCTCCAGGGGTGAATGTCCCCCGCTTAGTCTAATCAACTGGAAGTCTCTTTCGATAAAAGCGTCAGCTAAGAAAGGTACTGGCTCGCTGTACATTATCCCGCTTCTCATAGCGGTTTGCTATTCAGAAATAACAGACCCGTAGGATGCCAGAATTGACCGATCAGAATCGAGTATTCAACAAAGCTGTGAAATAAATAACTGTAATGTACTCTAAGAGCCCTGGAGAAATGTAGCTGGGGAGGAAATGTGAGCCTTCAACTGAAAGTCGGCGATGTGATTGGTCCGTTAATGTCTAATCCAACTCCTCCAACCTGCCATTGGAAATGGTTCACTTTGGTCCTCAAATCTTCAAAAAACAAAAACAAGAAATAAGAAAGGAAGCCGTGTGCAGGTGCAGTTTGTGTCACAGAGACGCGAATCCGGCCCGTTGCTGGTGTCTCTCGACCATCCTCCGCCCCGTTCTCACCAGGGCTCCCGAACGCAGCAACGGTCTCCAGAGCCCGCCTAACATGGACACGCTAATGCCACTCTCAGATTTTAAACACTTCATATGCCAAACTCTTACTGAAAAGTACACCTGTTTTTAAAATCTTTTACTCGCTGTTTATGATTGTGACTTGGTCGATACCATTACATTACATTACATTAATGGCATTTGGCGGACGCTCTTATCCAGAGCAACGTACAGTTGATTAGACTAAGCAGGAGACAATCCTCCCCTGGAGAAATATGGGGTTGAGGGCCTTGCTCAAGGGCCCAACGGCTGTGCGGATCTTGTGGCTACACCGGGGATCGAACCGCCAACCTTGTGGGTCCCTGTCATGTACCTTAACCACTACGCTACAGGCCTGTGTTTATGATTACGATATAAATACTGTATGTCCGGTCCCTCTTGTAAACGAGGTGGCAATCTCTAATCTCCTGGTAAGATGAAGTTTAAATAAAAAATGGCCCTGGGGGTGCCAACTGCCACCCCGGGTCACCCTGCGCAACCGCCGCTCAACTGGGGGGCCACTTTCGGTGTGGGCCCTTGGCATCTCCCTTCCCTCGCCCTGGCCCCACCCCCCTGTGACTCTGCGCCAACATCACTGGGATTTCTTAAAGGTCCCATTCATTCATTCATTCATTCATCCATCATCTTAACCCGCTTATCCTGAACGGGGTCGCAGGGGGGCTGGAGCCTATCCCAGCACACATTGGGAAAGGCGGGAATACAAGGCAGGAATACACCCTGGACAGGTTGCCAGTCCATCACAGGGCACACACACCATTCACTCACACACTCATACCTATGGGCAATTTAGACTCTCCAATCAGCCTAACCTGCATGTCTTTGGACTGTGGGAGGAAACCGGAGTACCCGGAGGAAACCCACGCAGACACGGGGAGAACATGGCAACTCCACACAGAGAGGCCCCGGCCGACCGGGATTCGACCTCCTTGCTGTGAGGCGGCAGTGCTACCCACTGCACCGTCCATGCCGCCCCTAAAGGTCCCATATTGTGGAAAATGAATGTGGATTATAAAGGTGCGATACAAACAGTGTGAAAGTATCAGAACGCACAGTCCCCAAAAAAATCCACACTATCCGTATGAAGAAATGAGCCGTTTAGACTTCAGCACCGCCCACCTTGTAGCCAGAACCAATCGAAGCGCTCGCCAGTGTTCAGGTGGTTGGAGCTAGCCAGCCAATCAGAACAGAGGTTCGTTGATATCAATGAGCATTAAGGCCAGCCTGTTCTTGGCAAAGCTCATGAGAAGTGCTGGAGAATGGACATCTTGCCAGAGATTGTTTTTGGTCCTTGAAACCACACAAATGTTGTCTTATGGATATCAGGACCTAATATAACACACTGGATAATGTTTACAACAGGGCGTTGCTGCAAAAGAGCATGCTCGCTCAGTCAACCTTCACTGTATAAATAAAGGTTAATAAAAAATTTAAAAAAAACATTTCTTTATTCTTGTTCTTGTTCAACTTCCTGTTTTGTGGTATGCTGTTGGTTTCCTGTTCTACAGGTTCCCCTGCACCGACAGGGTGTGTGTGAGGGTGTGTGTGTGGACCTGTTCACAGTCTGTGTGTGAGGGCGTGTGTGTGTGGACCTGTTCACAGTCTGTGTGTGAGGGCGTGTGTGTGTGGACCTGTTCACAGTCTGTGTGTGAGGGCGTGTGTGTGTGGACCTGTTCACAGTCTGTGTGTGAGGGTGTGTGTGTGGACCTGTTCACAGTCTGTGTGTGTGTGGACCTGTTCACAGTCTGTGTGTGAGGGCGTGTGTGTGTGGACCTGTTCACAGTCTGTGTGTGAGGGTGTGTGTGTGTGGACCTGTTCACAGTCTGTGTGTGAGGGCGTGTGTGTGTGGACCTGTTCACAGTCTGTGTGTGAGGGTGTGTGTGTGTGGACCTGTTCACAGTCTGTGTGTGAGGGTGTGTGAGTGGACCTGTTCACAGTCTGTGTGTGAGGGCGTGTGTGTGTGGACCTGTTCACAGTCTGTGTGTGAGGGTGTGTGTGTGTGGACCTGTTCACAGTCTGTGTGTGAGGGTGTGGGAGTGGACTTGTTCTTTTCGGCTGCAGCCGCATCCGGCCGTGTACAGGACGTGGCCACTTCTTTCAGTTGGCCTACCACACGCTGCGTAAAAGCGCCAATGTAATATTCACCATCCACCGCTTCACCTCCGAGCGATCCACACGCACGGTTCAGCTTCAACTGAAGGAGAGAGACAGAGCCAGAACTCAGCGCTGTGTCCCCTCCAATGGTGGTTGTTCATTAGAATAAATCAGGCTGTGTCGTTGCGTTTCAATAACTGGCTAGCAACCAATTACACTTTATCACAAATAATGGTGACAGCGGAGGTACGTTTTTGTACCCTGAAAGTACCATAATGTTCTCTTTGGGTACATATTAGTACATTTTCCAAGCAAAAGCAAGCTGTAAATTAGTTATTTATTGCTGGCTAGGGGTACACTTATATGCACCCGTAGGGTACCGCCTCAGCGACAATCATTTGTACCTTTTTAGGTACTTTTTATTCCTTAATTTCTGAGAGTGTACGATGGAAAAATTGAACTCTGTGCTCTTACAGCTGGCTGACATAAAATATTGACATGCATTTGCACTGCTGCATCATTTGTTTGACATTCATAATGGGGACAATTCTCCTTTGAAAGATGGCCTGCTACTCCAAATTCTGTACAGGAACCTTTATATTTGAAATGGGTTTTTTTTTTTTTTTAAACTCTAAAAACCCAGACAGAAAGAAGTCTAGCATTTTGTACGATTCACACCTTTATCTCTGGGGGGGGGACTACTGCAGTTAAAAATAATTAGCAGCAGCTACTGGTTTGAGCCCCGAGAGATCGTCTCTGTGTGTCTGTCTGCGTGTGACTCCTGAGGTCAGTGAGGCCCCCCATGAGAAAATTAAATGAAGACTGGCTTCCGCTGCAGTCGCTGTAAACGCAGACTGGTCCCTACTTCCTGCAACGAAGGGAAGGCTCGTTGCAGTCTGCCGTTGAACGTGTGTTTTTTTTTTCTCGTTGGCGTTGTTGTGGAAACAGTTGGGCAGACTTGTTTTGCTCCTGCAGGGCACAATAGGGGCGGGAGAGCTGAGTGACAGCCATCACCACAGGTTGTTATGACAATGTCAATGTCTGTATGAGTGATCGACGTGCCGAATAATTAGGGGTGAATCAGTGTTGTCTCCCCTTGGGGGCCTGCTTCAGTTTGTTTTATGATTATGAGAGGGGCAGGAAGACCTTATTTCTGATGTCTGTTTGAGCCTGGGAAACATAAAAGAGTTACAGCAATTACAGGTAGCTAGATTACAGGCCATCCAGATTTAACTGGAGTGTTTTTTTTTTTTCAGTTGCATGAACGATAAAACAGTGACAGCTAATCAAAATCCATCCAAATTTACAGGGCGTCACGTTCAAAATGGTGGATGACATAGCCGAGAGACCATTTACTGATTTACAGTTATGTTTCATCAGTGTGGATGCTCATATCAATATAGTTATTGTTATAGTTATAGTTATTGGTGTGGATGCTCACATTGGTTTAGTTATGATTATAGTTATAGTTATTGGTGTGGATTCTCACATTGTTATAGTTATGGTTATAGTTATAGTTATTGGTGTGGATTCTCACATTATTGTAGTTATGGTTATAGTTATAGTTATTGGTGTGGATTCTTACATTGTTATAGTTATGGTTATGGTTATAGTTATGGTTATTGGTGTGGATTCTCACATTGTTGTAGTTATGGTTATTGGTGTGGATTCTCCCATTGTTGTAGTTATGGTTATTGGTGTGGATTCTCACATTGCTATAGTTATGGTTAAAGTCATAGTTATAGTTATTGGTGTGTATGCTCACATTATTATGGTTATGGTTACAGTTATAGTTAAGATTATAGTTATAGTTATATAGTGGGTGGGCCTCATGTCCTCGGCTAACGGCAGGGTTGTTCTGGCTGTCGAGGGTGATGATACCCGCTGTGCCAGATGTTGGCGAACTCCGTGAAGTCGTCCAGCTGTCATGTTGCTAACGAGCCCAGCGACTCGTTACAAAGTACTGTAATGATCACATTACTGATACGTTTACGTTGGCTGTTTGCCTGTGATTCTATATGCATTTGATTCGAGAAGCTGCAAAGATTTTGTAAAAATCTAGCCGGGACTATTTTCATCAAATATTAAAAACTGTAAAAAAAAAAGGAAATTACATCCATATTTTAGGTCTCTAGCAAATGTGTAGCCACTGCGATTTGAAGTAATTGTACAGTAATTCTACTTCTCCAAAGTTTGAGGGTCTGCATTTTGCCGGAGAATGACACTGGAGATTTTGTTTCACCCGAGGGTTTAAGATTGAGAATATTGAGACGTTAAATCGGATACATCTTGTCTTCAGTCCGCCGTTCGTCTCGGCGAGCGAATGCGCTTCTGACAATGCGTCTGAACCGATGACGGGTGAAGGTATTCTCTTGTCAAAAACGTCTGCGTCACGTACGTACAGATGGTACGCATTAGCCCGCTCGTGCGCTCAGCCCTTGTTGTAGCCAATAAAGGAAGCGTTTTCAGGCCACGCTCAGTCCGATTATGAATGAATGCTTGAAAGTCTTCCGCTGTTCAAAGAGAGGGAGCCGCGGGGTCAGCCGCCTTTTCTTCTTGCCCGGCGCTTATATTGATCGATCCATCTCACCCGGTTTCCCCGATGTCTCGATTCGTTGACAATTTTTGAGGTGAAAACTGCGGCCCTCGTGTGTCCGGGGCTCCTGACCTCTACACTCGACTCACGCGGTATCGGATTATCTCAGAGCGGTTCAGAATGAGGAACGTCTGAATGCAAACTTCCTCCTCGTGGTGTCGGCCGTGTCAGAACAGTCTGGCTCAGTGACAGTTGCCCCCCAAGCCACTCCCTCTCCGCTCACTTCCTCTCAGCTCTTAGGCAATCAGATGCGCGTCGAAGACTGTGAACCTTCGCTAACGGTAGCTACGGTTCCCCCGGCATATTGAACCGCTTTTTTTTCTGTTCGCCAGGAAGGTTAGCTAACGCTCGTTGACAGTTTGAACAGGTAGTGCGCGGCAAAACAAAAATGGCTGCCACCGGTGGGGATGATGCCAAAAGAACACAAGTAATCATTTGGCTGTTATAATGCACTTTAATCAATGCAATATTTATATTTTAAAAAGCATTAATGAGCTAGCTAGCATTGTTAGTCGCATCCGTTTGTATTAAAAAGGCGTTGGTGGCGAACTAAATGGAAAGTTCATTTAAAAATCAAACATAGTTTGCCGAAAACGTTTGTGGTCTGCGGTGGCAATGGTTGGGTTTTTAGTTCTCGCATTCCTCACCAAACTTTAATATTTTTATTTTGTTTTACTTTTCTAAACAGCTGTACGTGCTAATGATTGACTGAACCCCACATCACAGTCAATTAATTCAGTCTGCAGCTGTGGCTGCAAAGAAATGTCAGCTGGAGATCCGATTTGAATAAGCATCCTCAGGGCTAAGGTACACGAGTGGGACCCGGAAGGTTGGTGGTTCTAGCCCTGGTGGAGGCACTCAGATCCACACAGCTGTTGGGCCCTTGAGCAAGGCCGTTAACCCCACATCGCTCCATGGGGGATTGGCCCCTGCTTAGTCTAATAAACTGTAAGTCGCTTCGGATAAAAGGCGTCGGCTAAATAACACATTATTACAATGAATAATTAAGGGCATAATTTACCATAAACTGCTCAAACAAACCCTGCTCTGAATGAGACAAAATGCTTTGAAATGACAGATTTTGAGGAATAACAGCAAATGGAGATGGTGTCTTCACGAGCGCGGCTCGGTGAACAAAAGGGGAAACTGTGTTTGAGTTCCAGCATCGGGCCCCGGGCGGGACAGATGGGACAGAGGGCCTAACAACAACAACAACAACCACCACAACAACAACAACAACACCAACAACCAACAACAACCAACAACAACAACCGGAGAGTTTACTGGCAGAGCAAACCTGGCCTCTCCACTGAGAGCTGTGTCGGAACGGGAGTAACAACAACCGGAGAGTTTACTGGCAGAGCAGACCTGGCCTCTCAGAGGGAGAGGCTTTTACGCCCTTTTATTGCGTCTCTATGATTTGAGACCTCCCACTAAACTTAGAGCATAGAGCAAAAAAAGGTAAAAACTAAAAAAATAAAAATAAAAAACCAACAAAGAACTTGTGTGTCCAGTTTTGAAACCAAAAACAGTCCAGAGACAAGAGCCCGGATACCAAAATTGGAGCTTTCAGTTTTTTGTTACTGTTAATGTTTCTCAATGCTTTTGCAACACAAGTGCACTTTTCCATCCTGAATCTTGAGACAGAGGATAGGGTGGGTTTGGAGCGACAGGACGTCTAATTGTGTCCCCGTCCTTCTCCACACAAAGAGGCATTTTAAACCCCCCCCCCCCGCCGGCCCGTTCCACGAAGATAATCACCGAATGAAAGACCTTCCCGAATGCATCCCGTCCAATCAGAAGCTACCAAATATGTCCAAAATGTTTAACGCTGCTCACTTCAATCAGAGTGTCAATATGAATATAATATAAGTTCCCCTCAACTATAGGTCTTTTGGCCGCTGTGTCCAACCATGCACTACATCACCAGATTCCGCCTAGCTGCTTCCTGAAAGTGGTGGTTGCTGAGATGAAAAAACCTTCCCTTTCAACTGATCATTGGTCCCATTTTCATTATTTTAACTGATTTTTTTTTTTTTTTACTGATTAACACGACGGTCTGAATAAACCATTTGCAGATAAGCCCACAGCTTCTTTCTTCACTTTTCATGATTTTGATACAGTTTAGGAAGATCGGTCATAATTGCTAAGTACACGTAATGAGTATACACACTTGGAGTACTTTGTGAGATGTGACTCTAGATTAAACGAATTAAAGCTCTGTGGATGTTTATGAGTAAACTTGGCATTTTGTTTGGAAAGCGATGTTCCTGTTGAGTTTTTGGCGCATTGAGTGCCGCATAAATACGGGCGCGTTGACGTCCGTTATGTCAGGGTGACCTGCATCGGGTGACCTGCATCGGATAACCTAGATATCTTGCCAAATCTCAATTTCATTTTTGGTCGAACTACCCCTTTAAAGACAAGAAAAGTGCTGAGTCACTCTTGTTGGGGATTCCTGCAGCTTGCCGCTTGACTTTCACTTCTTCCACGCTTGGAACTTTCACTTCTGCCCTGTTGTCTTGGCGGTGGTCTGGGGGGGGTTCTCCAAAACCAGGCTTGATACGGTGCTGGATACCATCTAGCTTGTTGGTAAATGAAGCATTAGCTACACATTAGTGGTGGGGAAAAAGGCAAGCATTGCCGTGATGTTATGTTATGCTATGCTATGCTATGTTTTGTTATGGGGCGGCCTGTAGCGTAGTGGTTAAGGTAAATGACTGGGACATGCAAGGTCAGTGGTTCTAATCCCGGTGTAGCCACAATAAGATCCGCACAGCCGTTGGGCCCTTGAGCAAGGCCCTTAACCCTGCATTGCTCCAGGGGAGGATTGTCTCCTGCTTAGTCTAATCAACTGTACGTTGCTCTGGATAAGAGCGTCTGCCAAATGACAATAATGTCATGTTATGTCATGTTATGTCATGTTATGTTATGCTATGTTATGTTATGCCTTCCCTCTGTGTATCGAGCCAGGCTCGTGGCCTTGGGCCTTCACTGTAAATCAGGCCTTCACATGTGCTGCGTGTGTTTCGCCTGAGCGTCGCGCGGCTTCCAGAGAGATCCGGTCGGGCCCCCGCTGAGCGCTTCTGGGGGCCGTTTAGCGAGGGTGGGGCGGCGGCGTGTCGATTGCATTTGTCGATAAGCGTAGCTGTCAGGCCGGGCGAAGGAGGACGAGGCTCAGCTCTGCGTGTTGTGTGGGGTGGGGGGTGGGGGGGGGGGGGGGGGGGTGGTGGTGGTGGTTGTGTTTTGGGGGGGTGGATGGAGCCGTAGGTCACGCAGTCACATGCTGCCTGTTGGGTGACAATAGGGCGCTTGTCTCGCTGGGCGAGGAGCGCGTGGTGTGTGTCTGAGAACGGGGGCACGGCACATATCGGGGGGGGGGGGGGGGGATGTGCGCTCGGTCTGAAAGAGAAGAGAAGAGGAAGGGAGGGAGGTCTGAAAGAGAAGAGAGGAGGAGAGGAAGGGAGGGAGCAGGACTGGAGCGCGGAGCTCGGTTGGGGGAGCGACCCCCGGCCCGTTCTGTCACGCGGGGACCCCCTGCTGACGGGCGTGTCCCGGGCAGTCGCCGGGCAGGACTGCTACAAACTGTACAGAGCTCAAAATACCAATCGACCAATCACAGCGCGCAAAAATGTGTCAGGAACTTGATCGTGGTGAAAACGACATTTATTTACAGGGACGGCGGTACATGCGCGAAACGTATTCTGGATTCAGCGGAGTCGGACCGCGCCCGGATCGTGCTCTGTGATTACTCTGTGTCCCATGCCGTGCCTTGGTCAGGAATGTTGAATACACACCACGGGAGGATGCAGACACATCTGTGACACCTATCAGTCAGGCACTGCCCGCCATCCTGCCGTGACTGAACCAGCACGTCTGCCGACTCAAGCAGCTCCTCGTCCCTCCCGCCCGGCCGCTATTCCACCACTGTACCAACTGATCCCAGTGCTGATAAGATCAGTATGTGTGGCCAGCAGGTATATTGGGTTTCTTAAAGGCCCCCACCCCCGTTAATGCTCATCTGCAGAGGAGCCGTGCACGTGCACACACTGCTCATCAGTGCCGGTGCCGTCCTGCTTTGGGTTTGAGCTCCTGTCACACGGAGAATCTTACTGTCACTCCTGTCACACGGAGAATCTTATTGTCACTCCGGTCACATGGAGAATCTTACTGTCACTCTTGTCACACGGAGAATCTTACTGTCACTCCTGTCACACGGAGAATCTTACTGTCACTCCGGTCACACGGAGAATCTTACTGTCACTCCTGTCACACGGAGAATCTTACTGTCACTCCGGTCACACGGAGAATCTTACTGTCACTCCTGTCACACGGAGAATCTTACTGTCACTCCGGTCACACGGAGAATCTTACTGTCATTCCTGTCACACAGAGAATCTTACTGTCACTCCGGTCACACAGAGAATCTTACTGTCACTCCGGTCACACAGAGAATCTTACTGTCACTCCGGTCACACGGAGAATCTTACTGTCACTCCTGTCACACGGAGAATCTTACCCGTTGGAGCAACACCTCGTAACACTGGTCTTCGTCTCAGTCTCTCAGTGCCGCCTGCCATTGCCTCTGCCTTCCCTGTGGATCTTATCACCGCTACAACCTGGGTGCCATCTGCTAAACAACACAAACTACAGCAATAGTCAGCGGCGGGAGATTTGAGACTGATAACTACCTGAGCCAAGAGGAATGCCTTACAGTATCACTTAAAAATAGAAAATGCAATTTTGGTTCAGTTGGATGGATACGAGGTGGCTTTGAATCTCATTTCCGACAACGTCCAGAAACCATCCGAATGATAATTTGCTGGAACCAGGTTCTGGTATTTCTGGAATTCAGTGGTTATGAGGTCTTTGTTTGTAGCTGGAACTCGTTCTTGTATGCAGTGCTGGTTGGACCCGGGCCCCATGCAATGAGATCTGGAGCATGGACCCAACAGACATGCCGGATTCCTTTCTGTGGCTTAAAATGACTCCTGATGTGGGTGGCAAACATTGCTCGGGGCAGCGCAGAAACCTCCATATGGCTTCTCTGAATAGACAGACGGAGAACAAAGCCGTATATATATTCTTCCGAAAAGAAAGGAAGACAAAAATCATGTAAAACAATTGATAGAACTTGAGATTTCTCAACACTTCCCCCTCAACTGGTTTCTCTGCTTCCTTGCAGCCCTGTCCAGTCATACTCTGTTCTCGGTGTGACTGACCACATCCTGCTCCCCTTTCAAAAGTGCGGCCTCTGCTTGAATTTTGTGCATGTTTGGAGATGGTCACGATAGCAAAGCCTCCTCTCATGAGAGCATTTTGTTGCCATGTGTCCGCTGATTCCACGTGCAAAACAAACAACCCCATTTGTCTGTTTTCTATGGAAATTTCTGCATTGTCTTGCTATGTGTCCAGTCTCCCCACATGTCCAGCATATGACGACTTCGCTCGGATTGAAATGGGAGGGCCTTTCTAGCATCTAGCCTGTCTGCCAGGCACATATCTCTCATTTTTTCAAAGAGAAAGATTTACAGAGAAAGGTATTGTGTGATGAATCCTCCCCCCAGTTGCACTTACGGGTTTAGTTGGGTTATTAGTTCGGTTTACGTTATATAGCTTACATATTTTTGCTACTACATCAAATTAGGGTGCGCTGGAGTCAGAATGTAGCGCAAGAGCTTAAACCCCAGACCCTGCTGGGTAAGATCTCCAACGCCGCTGTAGGAACTGAACACGTCCCATATCCTCGCCACGTATGCCGCTAGACGTTCCCCTGGAGACATCAGTACCTCTCTAATCTTTTCCCAATCAACTGAGCATGTCCCCAGGACTCCCAACAAAGTGCTTCTCCTCCCATGCGGGGTGACATTGACTCAGGCGGTAAGAGCAGACGTCTCATTGGCTCAGGCGGTAAGAGCAGTTGTCTCATTGGCTCAGGCGGTAAGAGCAGTCGTCTCATTGGCTCAGGCGGTAAGAGCAGTCGTCTCATTGGCTCAGGCGGCAAGAGCGGTCGTCTGGCAGTCGGAGGGTCGCCAGTTCGATTGATGTCCTGGGTGTGTAGATGTGTCCCTGAGCAAGACACCTAACCCCCAAATGCTCCTGATGAGCTGGTCGGTGCCTTGCATGCATGGTGTGTGAGTGCGTGTATGAATGGGTGAATGTACAGCGCTTTGGATTAATGCCGACTATGCCTTTCCCTGCAACCGTGTTGTGGAAGGAAGTGTGCTCGCTGACGCTTGGGGCAAACAAGCGGCCAAGAGCAGCAGCATCCGTCAGTCGGTGTAGGTTAACCATATGTTCTCGGTTTGATAGAAATTCAATTGGATCTCGCTTAGCCTTGGGATTAAACTACTGCCAGTTACGATGTCAGTGTTTCTCCAAAAGTCTCCCTTCTAGATGGTTTTAACCAGGAGGACTTTTGTTAAAAGCCCAGCTTCTAAAGAAAAAAGCCAAATCTCTTACCCAGTCCTTTTAGTCGTCTCCGTTGTCCAGAAGAAATCACTGTTCCTCTGCGGGCTTGTCTCCGGAGCTCCGAAATGATCTCTTGCAAGTTATTTTAGTCGTCTCAGTTGTCTAGAAGAAATCATGTTTTCTTGCTTCAAATTTTTCCCCTTTTCTCCAAATTTGGTAGCCGATTGTACCCTGTCTATACCAATTATTTGTGTTAGCGGGGATACAGGACCCCGTCCCTTTGTGGTGACGCTACCAACCCCTGCCGTGTCCCTCCCTTGGAGCGGTGAGCCAATTACGCCGGTCCCATGTGAGCCTGGGCTTTGGCAGGGCCGGGACCCGAACCCCAGCCCTCGATGTGCAACTGTGACGAAACTGATGTCAGCATCAAGGTCCGTTACTGTAGCGTGTGTGGCCTCCTCTCTGAAACTCCAGACGGTTTTCTCCAGACTTCTGCTCTTCAAATCGCCTCCCGGCTGGGTGGGTTTGCTCGCCGGTGTAAGAAAAACACGAGGGTCTCCCGAAACGTGGTTAAAAAACGATCTCTATTTACAAAATGGCAGCTGTGTCAGAATTTTGGATTCAGCAGGGTCAGACTGAACCCGGAACTTTGGCTGTAATAAGTTTTTATGCCATTCCAAGCCTTGATCAGGAATGTTGAATACACATTACTGGAGGATGCAGACACGTTTGTGACACCTATCAGTCAGGCTGTCATGTACTGGCTGTCCTGCTGTGACTGAATCAGCACGTCCGTTGACTCAAGTAGCTTCTGATCTCCCCCTCCGGGCCGCTATTCTTCCACTGTACCAACTGATTATAGTACTGATAAGATCCAGGGAATGAGTGGCCAGCAGGCATATTGGCATCGGAGACCGATTTCTTCAATCCCAGAGCACAAAAAAGCCAGTTTCTACCAATCACAGAGCACAAGAAACACCTCTACCAATCCCAGAGCACAAAAAAGCTAGTTTCTACCAATCACAGAGCACAAAATATTTATCAGCCAATCACAGAGCACAGCAAACATCTCTACCAATCACATAGGACAAAAAAAAAAAAAGTTGTCTTCACCCATCACAGTGCACAGAAAAATTTATCTACCATCACCGAGCACAAAACAAGCTTTCGCCTCCTTAGTTACCGTGACTTCCCCATTTGTTTACCCCCAAGCAACGGAGGTGCAGATGTTCCATTTAACCACAGTTTTGGGGAACTGACCACAGCTGCCACCCACCCATTCCTCTGCGGCATGGTGCAATCTTTCCAAACCCTGCCCAGAGCCCCGCGCAAAGAACCAAGCCACTGTGTCAGCCGAATAATATCAGCCTGTTCAGCGCAACCGATTCACATTCGGCCCGATTTAGACCTGTAGACCGGGCAAAAACCTTTTGGCACACACAAAATCAGTAACATGACCAATGATTGGTCATGTTATAGTAGCTACCTAGCTAGCGAGCGAAATAGCGGTAGCTATGCTATCTGCGTTCAAGGTAATACATAAACCAAGGTATGCATTAGCATACATTTTCAGAGCAGGGGACCGGCAGCCTTCTGAATGCTGTGCCTAGTGCCGTTTTGGTGGCTTAAACCCAAACAATTAGCTGCCGTTTCGCTGACATCTGTCTCTGGTCGCCTTCGACAGCGCGAGAGCAAATCCGTCTTTGCAGAGGGAGCGGGGCGTCCGCCACGCGATGACGCGAGAGGGATTTGCCCGACGTCACTAATCGCATTTGGGGGTGGCTCCGTTACCGAGCGACAGCCGTAATCGCCGTGTGGGCTGATTGTCCACTGATACTGTCAACAAGCCTGTCCTCCCCCGTCGCACTCCGGCTCAGCGACCGTTAGACAGAGGGCCTCACAATCAAGCGCCTGGGAGTTGATGGCTGACTGTAGACTGGTGTCTAAGGTACGTGACTGGGACACGCGAGGTCGGTGGTTCTAATCCCGGTGTAGCCACGATAAGATCCGCACGGCCGTCGGGCCCTTGAGCAAGGCCCCTTAACCCTGCATCGCTCCAGGGGAGGATTGTCTCCTGCTTAGTCTAATCAACTGTAACTCACATTGGATAAAAAGCATCCGCTGCAGTAGTGTGCAAAAATGTGGGCGCCCCTGGTCAAAAAGCCTCTTGCAATTTAATACCGACAGACTTCGAAATGGTACAGAGTTGACACATGACATATGGCTCTTAAAATCTTAAAGCATTACTTTCATTTTCACACAGTTTGTCATGAAAGGAATCTTCAGTATGATTGGTTCTGGCAGTATTTGCCAGCGCTTGAGTTACCACCTCCAAATGGGACACCAAATGCTCAAAATGGTAATTCATCTGCGTCAGTAACTCATCATGGGTTTAATAGCCAATTGCACCAGACTCATCTTACACCAGAGAGGCAAACCTGGTCACTCTAATGGTACACTAAAGATATGAGTATCACATTTACATTTGACATTTTATGCGTTTTACCAACGGTCGTGGTTCCTAGTCAAGCTCCTGAGTACTCGGTAAGGTTATGAGCAGATCGGGTGGATTCACGCCGCGTTTTGGCCTGTAAATGGTGGGAGTTG
>NC_083771.1:46264274-46294274 GCF_963514075.1 Conger conger | reverse complement strand
TAGCTTGAGCTGGTGAAACCATGTCAAGCTGGGCATGGGGTGGCTGGCAGTCTGGAGGCGGGGGGGGGGGGGTTATGGTTCTCCAGGCTCTTTGTTTTGTTTTAATTGTCTTTGCAATTTAAATGTTTTGTGAACAATTATCTATTGGAAACTGAAAAAGACAAAACAAATATATTACGGGAGTGCAGCTCTACATATACAGTACGTAAATACACACACATACACACTGTACGCGGACAAAGGCACTCTTTTAATCGTAATCTGCGTGCGCGCGAGACCGTGTGTATAACTCGCGTCGACGGCCGATCTCTCCTGGCTTCAGTCGTTGTGGACCATGAGTTGACTTCTTTAAAGAAGCTCCGTGCAATCTCGCGGAGGATCTCTCAGAGGCCGCGGCGGTTTGGAGGTATGACGC
Source organism: Conger conger (assembly GCF_963514075.1). NCBI lineage: Eukaryota > Metazoa > Chordata > Actinopteri > Anguilliformes > Congridae > Conger > Conger conger. The sequence continues at coordinate 46,293,859 of NC_083771.1, read as the reverse complement.
CTCTGCAGTGTGAACGCCGTCCCACATCTGCCGACAGCACACGCAGTGCAGACGAAACCGCTTCAGACGAAGAAGCCGTAAACACCAAACTTTGCAGAAATCGAGTTGGCAGAACTGCGCGGAAAAACCGATGCGCGAGCCGTCGCCATGGAGATCTTCAGTTTGGATGGTTTAATATAGAATATCGTCCTGTAAAAATAGTCATCGCATTACGTGTTATCTTAGCCTCTTTTTATCTTGATGCCGGCTTCATTCTTTTTTTTTTTTTGTGTGTGCTGTCGTTTGTTTAAAAGCTTCTCCATCAGCATTACTTGGATTCTACTGAGCGGGGGAACTGGGAGTACCCTTCGTTCCCTCGGGTGAAATCGACGCCCAGCGCGTATCTAATATCAGACGGCACTGTCACGGTACATTACAAGTATGCTGAGGATACAATAGTTTCAGTTTACAGTGCTGTGAGAAAGTATTTGCCCCCTTCCTGATTTTCTGTGTGGCATATTTGTCACACCGAATGCTTTAATCTGCTACGGTAGCACTGAAAACACTGAAAATCTATCACTATGAAAATGTGGTGAAGGGAATGACATTATCTCTTGGTAGACAGTAGAGAAAATGGCTCCGCCAATCACAGAGTACTGTGGTGACAACCAGTTGAACAACGCTGGTGGTGATTGGTGGAAACATTCTGAAGGGTCCTTCCTGAGATGTTGCCATTCTGCTCATTGACTAACTCACAGTGCACTTGTCTTGAGTTCCTCCATGTATGTTTTTAAGAAGCCTTATTATATGTGAGCGGCCTGTAGCATAGTGGTTAAGGTAAATGACTGGGACCCGCGAGGTCGGTGGTTCTAATCCCGGTGTAGCTATAATAAGATCAGACAGTGCGTTATGTATGACTAATCAACAGCATCTCAGCGCTCTTAACCACAGTCTACGCATGTGTGCAATTAGCCAGTGCGAAACTGCCAGAGCTTCCAGATTAGGGTACTGGCACCTTTTGCGGATGGTAGATACGTAGATAGATCTTTTGCATTTGTAAAGTGCTTTTCGAGCAACTCAAAGCGTTTACAGTGATGAGGGGGAGGCTCGCCTCAACCACCACCGATGTGCAGCACCCACCTAGGTGAGGCACGGCAGCCATTTTGTGCCAGAACACTCACCGCACAGTAGCTGAGGCAGAGAGGGAGAGAACAGTGTTTTTAGCCAGCTGAATCAGGGTCAGCTTGAAAGAGCCAGGGCTGGGAATGTAGCCAGGACACTGGGGAACCCCGTACTTTTTGTGAAGAGTGTCGTTGGAAGCGGTGACTGCTTTCAATTGTGTCATACTGTGGCCATAAGCTGAAGAACTTTTTTTTCGTTTGGCGTTTCCTTTCCTTGCTGTGTGTTCTGTTCTGTTGAGGCTAATCTCTCTTCACTTCCTGTGCAGCAATAACAAAAAAACCCAGCACTTACTTTGCCTCCCGCCGGGTGAATTATCTTATCTTCGTGAAATCGTGTCACCAGCTCCGAAAAACTTTGATAAACAACGCGGCGGGTGACGCTGAAAAGGCTTAGCAACAGTAACCATGACCTCTGGAGCCGCCACCTCATTAGCCTCTAACAGTGAAATCGCCGGCAGCAACACGAGACGGGTTACAGGAAATGATTTATGCAGTAAGACACGAGAAGGAGTGTTTCACCGTGAGATAGAGCCACCGCTGTGCTGCGGTCACAAGCCCAAAGTTTTCAACACGCTCATATGTATATATATATCTTTTTTAAACGTATATGTGCATGTACGTGCAGCTGACAGATCTGCTGAAATTGCGCCATGCAATCGCGTCAACGTGGAGCGGAATCTCAAAGGAATGTTCTCGACATCTTGTGGAATCCGTGCCCTGGGGAATGGGGGCCCTGCCCAGTATTGGGATCGTTTTCCCTAATAAAGTGCTCAGTGAGTGTACGTTTGTGCTTTCTGACCCATTTCTGCTGTGACACAATGGAAAGTTTTCATTCTTTAGACGCTGCGGGGGGGACTACCCACATCAAATATTCAAATAACCACCCTAAGCTCGGCCCAAAACCAATGTGCGTTCTGCGATGCACTGCGCTGATAAACTCAGCCGTTGCTCTGATTTTTATCTCTTTCTTTCAAGAATGTGTATGCATCGAATTTCTTATAGAATGTACTTTAACCCATTTATGTGTCAAATCTTTTTTTTTTTTTTTCTTAATGAAAAAAATGACACATTTGATACGTTCTGATGGGATTGGATTTCGCAATGTTGATTCAATGTGTTTGCGTTTGTACATTTTCTGGTTTACATGTCTGGTGCGACATTCACACCATGTACAGACTTATATTTAGACATTAAATATTGTGGCTTTTTTTTTGCTAAATAAGACCACTGCTTGACTCCTTTCAAGATTTCAAAATTATGGGGTAAAAATTGTCGCCAAGCATGCTAATACTTTCTACTCGAGAGGAAAAATTTGATTTTAAATCTTGTTACAAGACTGCAACACTTAAGACTTGTCAGGTTCCGTGTTTTCATTGTCTAGTCTTTTGTCTATGTGCTTTGCGTTTCCGTGTTTTGGTACCCTCTGTACCCCTTGGTACCATAGTCACCCTGTCAGTTTGTTCATTCATTGTTATTAGTTTCACCTCCGTTTTCACTTCCTGGTTGTCATGCCCTCTTGTTACCTGTCTTATAAAAACCCCTCTGTTTGTATGTTTCATCGGCAGATTGTTATGTGTCAAAACCGTACTCTCCAGCATTTATATCAGATTGATACCCGGTACGACCCGTTATGCAGTCTGCTCATCCCGTCTGTCTAGTTCAGAACCGCTGTGTTCTTGTTTTTCGACTTTTGTTCTTTGGATTGAGTTTTTGTCTGCTTTGCCCACTTTTACAGACCCTTCGCCTGTGACCACAACCCCGTGCTTATTCCCTGATATTCCTGTTTGCTGGCCACTGAACCCCGCTTGTCTGACTTGCCTTTATTTCAGTAAAGACTCAATAAACGAAATCCCGCCTGCTGGATTCCTGCGACTGGGTCCGGTTGTTCTGCAAACTGGGTCCGGTTGTTCTGCAAACCCGATGAGACATTTTTGCAGTGCAAGGAAAGGAAAGAGGCCCTTTTTCCTGCTCTCAGTTGTAGGTCTGTCCGCCGTGCAGGAGTGGCAGGGGCAGTGATGATGATGATGATGATGATGATGATGATGGTGATGATGGTGATGATGATGATGATGCTGATGATGCTGATGGTGATGCTGATGATGCTGATGATGGTGATGATGATGATGCTGATGATGATGATGATGATGCTGATGATGCTGATGGTGATGCTGATGATGCTGATGATGATGATGGTGATGATGGTGATGATGATGATGCTGATGGTGATGCTGATGATGATGATGGTGATGCTGATGATGCTGATGATGCTGATGCTGATGATGCTGATGATGCTGATGATGATGATGGTGATGAGTGACGATGGCCATGAGATAATGACGCTGGCTGCCGCCGCTCCGGTTGAAAAACTCGAGGGAAGTGCCGGGGTCCAAATCTGGGCTGCTTAAAAATAGACTTCCATTTACTCATCCCGGCGATGTTGGCGTTTCTTATTTTCCGCGGCGCTGCAGTCAGGGGAGAGGGAGTGGCGGGGGCGGGGAGGTGCCGCCTCGCGGGGGGAGAGGAAAATAGATCCCTTTCTGTCCTGCTCCTCTGTGTCCGTCTGAACACACGGTGACGCGCTCACCTCCGTGTTAAAGCGCACCGGTTACCCTTCACAGAGGCCGTGTGACTTTGAGGTGCCCGTTCCCTTTAAACGAGATCGCTGTCTGCAGTTGGGCCTGTGTCACGTCGGCGCGCCGGAACCAGAACCAGAACCAGAACCAGAACGACCGAAGGGCCGAGAAAGTGACAGGCCAACGGTGGTCCTGGAGAAGAGCCTCAGTATCTACTGCTGTTTGTGTTCGCCATGCGCTCAAACACCCATTCAGAGCCAGGGATGGTCAATGCACTGCATTTGTGTGGCTTTTATTCAAAGCGCTCACACACACTCACACTCACACACACACACACACACACACACACTCACACACACTCACTCACTCACTCACACCCTTACACACACAATCACACACACACACACACACACTCACAATCACACACACTCACTCACTCACTCACACACATACACACACTCACACACACTCACACACTCACACACACAATCACACACTCACACACACTCACTCACTCACTCACTCACTCACACACTCACACTCCGACTGCTCTTACCTCCTGATCCAATGTGGCCCCGTTAGCTCCGGAGGAAACCAGGAGCAGTGCGTTCACTGTGTACTCGGTTGCTTTAACTGATCACTTGGTGTTGGAATAGTCTGGGTTTTGCAGTAGAATTCGAGATTTGGGAAAAGCTGTCACTGTGACTGTTACTGATAACTGTGTGTTATCTGCGCATACTCTGTGCACTTTTGCCATTGTGTTTTCTGTCCCCAGCGTTTCCCCATACCATAGTCTGTTTTCTCTTTCATTCACTATCACTCATTTGTCTCACCTGTGTCTCCACCTTCCACTCCTTATAGGTACTTCCTTCCTGTCTCTTGTCATTCATTTCACCTGTATCTTATTGTCTGCTTGTTAGTATTGTATTCTCATTGCTAGTTTGCCCTTTCCAGTCTGCCCCTGTTATTCCTTCCCCCCCCCCAGTTCTAGCCTGTTTTCTTTCTGACGCGGTTTTCCCGTCTGTTTGTCTGTGCATTCGTTTTTCGGATTTTCTCATTTTTGATCTCTGCCTGGTTTTGGACTCCCTGTGCTTTTTGGATTTCGTTCTTGTACCTTCATCTGTGTGTGAAGCCTTCCTGCCTTCCTGTTGTTCTTGAACTCCGCCTGTTATCTGACTACTCTTCTGCGTGCCCTGTACATACCTGTCTGCCTGTATTGCGACCATTGGCTGTTTCTGGATTGCACCACGGGTCTGCCCCTCTTCAGGTCACCCCCGAGTCTGTGCGTGGTTTCTCTGCCCCATACCCCGCCGGTTATCAGAAATTCGGAAGTTGTAAAGGCCATCATTCAGCGGGCACACGATGTTAACAGAAAGGTGGCTGTGCGCTGGGCGAGTGTTCGTGTTATACTGGAACTGTCCCGGCCTGTGAATGAGCAGTCTCTGGCTCCAGGGGTGTGGCACACACTCTTGGGGCTCATTCCAATGGCTTATTTTCCTCTTTTTTTTCCTGTTTCTGTTTCTTACTCTTATTTTGGGCGGCACGGATGGTGCGGTGTGTAGCCAAGGAGGTCCTGGGTTCGAATGAGACAAGAAGTCTATGGCATCCTGCTAAAAACTGAAAATTGAAAATGCCTGAATGGCAACCCGGCCAAAAGTCCCAGCACTCGGCCATGTCCGAAACCACCCACTTGCTTACTATTGCATACGTAGATTGAGTGCCAAGAAATTTGCTAAGTGGGCGAAAAGTTTCTCTAAATGTAGTACTGATGATATACAGTACTGTGCAAAAGTCTTAGGCACCTGTATAACATTCTGTACAGATAAGATTCTTTCAAAAATAATTCAATGAAAGGTCCTAAATAAACATACTATACATTTTACATTAATGGTGCAGTGGGTAGCACTGCCGCCTCACAGCAAGGAGGTCCTGGGTTTGAATCTCCGTTGGCCGGGGCCTCTCTGTGTGGAGTTTGCATGTTCTCCCCGTGTTTTCGTGTGGGTTTCCTCCGGGTACTCTGGTTTCCTCCCACAGTCCAAAGACATGCAGGTTAGGCTGATTGGAGAGTCTAAATTGCCCGTAGGTATGAGTGTGTGAGTGAATGGTGTGTGTGCCCTGCGATGGACTGGCGATCTGTCCAGGGTGTATTCCTGCCTTTCGCCCAATGTATGCTGGGATAGGCTCCGGCCACCTGTGGATCCACCTCTCCCCAGTTACAGACGTGGCAGATGGGGAGAGGTGGATCCACTGGTCAGTTACAGACGTGGCAGATGGGGAGAGGTGGATCCACAGGTCAGTTACAGACGTGGCAGATGGGGAGAGGTGGATCCACTGGTCAGTTACAGACGTGGCAGATGGGGAGAGGTGGATCCACAGGTCAGTTACAGACGTGGCAGATGGGGAGAGGTGGAACCACAGGTCAGTTACAGACGTGGCAGATGGGGAGAGGTGGATCCACTGGTCAGTTACAGACGTGGCAGATGGGGAGAGGTGGATCCACTGGTCAGTTACAGACGTGGCAGATGGGGAGAGGTGGATCCACAGGTCAGTTACAGACGTGGCAGATGGGGAGAGGTGGATCCACAGGTCAGTTACAGACGTGGCAGATGGGGAGAGGTGGATCCACAGGTCAGTTACAGACGTGGCAGATGGGGAGAGGTGGATCCACAGGTTGATCATGTATACGTCGTGTTTTCTGAAGAAATACTTCCACACATTACGATCTCACGTTTCCCTGCTCGGAGGAACGAATCGTGGCCGCCTAACTTCTACTTCTCGCTCCTTAGACCCACATTTAACGCCTTGGAAAGTCCTTAAAGATGGCTGCCCTTGATTGATTTCAGGGTCTGGAGTGAGGAAGAGAAAAATAAACTGTTGGAACGAGCCCCCTGGGCTTTTGCTGCTCGACCAGACTGACCTGACTGTGGAAAGGACACTAATGAGCTGTGTAGCACTCACCTACTTTCGCTGCGGCCATTTTAGGTGACTGAACTCGGGCCAGTGGTGTCAGTCTCTGGGTTAAAGGATAACTGGGAGACGGCGCTTTTATGGTTACCGTCGCAGTAATTGGCGAGAAATGAAGGAGGGCCCTGATAAAGAGGTCAATAAAAAACAACTGCGGGCCGGCTAATGTGGCAGCAGGGGAACAGCACCAGATGGCCGTGTTTGCGCCGCGCTGTGTACACGTCGCCCGGGCCTCGGTCAGCCCATTCCCCCAAGGCTACGAGATGTGATTGGTTCACAAATATGCCAATCGAGTTTTAGGGGAGAAGGGGAAATCTCCAATCCAATCAGATCACAGAAGAGTATGATTGATGTAATGGGTTGCAGAGGACAACGGTGGTGTGGCGGCGGGGGGGGGGGTGGGCGTAGAGAAAGTGTAACTATGGAGACGGAAGAAATTCATTAGAAACTGCAGTCGAACCCTGCGGTCAGGACCACTGGATGAGTGAGTGTGAGTGTTTGTGTGTGTGTGGGTGTGAGTGTTTGTGTGTGTGTGAGTGTGAGTGAGTGTGAGTGTGTGTGTGTGTGTGTGTGTGAGATTGTGAATGGGTGTGTGTAAGTGTGTATGTGAGTGAGTGAGTGAGTGAGTGAGTGAGTGAGTGAGTGAGTGAGTGAGTGAGTGAGTGAGTGAGTGAGTGAGTGAGTGAGTGAGTGAGTGAGTGAGTGAGTGAGTGAGTGAGTGAGTGAGTGAGTGAGTGAGTGAGTGAGTGAGTGAGTGAGTGAGTGAGTGAGTGAGTGAGTGAGTGAGTGAGTGAGTGAGTGAGTGAGTGAGTGAGTGAGTGAGTGAGGTCTGGCCGGGCTGTGTCCGTTTGGGCTGACTGTCAGCGGTGCACCCCCCTCCTCTACACACTCACTCACTCACACTCACTCACACACACACACACACACACACACTCACACACTCACACACACACACACACACACACACACACACACACTCACACCCACACCCCCCTCAGCTTCCTGTCCCTCTAATCCTTAATCCTGTGAGAGTTTGTCAAGCGGAGGTCCTGCTTTGATCAGCTTTTATATCAGACAGAGTTACACTGTCAGCACTGCAGCTCCCTCTGCACCCCGACACACACTCACACACACACACACACACAGACGCAGTCACACACTCACACACTCACACACACACGCAGTCACACACTCACACACTCACAAACACACACACATTTATACTCACACACACAGTCACACACACACACACACAGTCACACAGTCACACACACTCAAACACACACACACAGACACATATATACACACACACACACTCATACTCATACGCACACATTCACACACACTCATACTCACACACACATTCACACGCACACTCACACACACATATACACACTCACTCACACTCACATACACATACACACACTCACACACACATACAGACACACACGCACACTCACACACACACATACACACATACACTTATACTCAGATGCACACACTCACACACACATTCACATACACACACACACACACACTCACACAGTCACACAGACACACACATACACACAGTCACACACACACACTTATACTCATACACACACACTCACACACACACACACTCATACACATACACACACTCACACACATTCACACGCACATTCACACTCACATATACACACTCACACACACTCACATACACACACTCGTGCATACACACACATATACACTCACACACACCCTCACACACACACATACGCTCAAACACACACACATACACACTTGCACACATACACTCACATATTCATACACACTCACACACATGCACACATACAATCATATGCACACTCATACACACACACATACACACACACTCAATTTCACCCTCACAAACACACACAGTCATACACACACATACACGCACACACTCACTCAATAAAATGTGTCTACAAACTGCAATAGAACTAGTGGAGGAGTGTGTTGACTACAGAGACCAGATGAACCACACAACAAAAGAGACAAGCATTACGTACAGACCAGCATTATATACAGACCAGCGTTACGTGTGAAATACATGCACGTAAATTCATATTTCATATCCACGTTTTTGGAATGCTTCCCATTCCTGGCTGTGGTAAGGTAAAAATAGGAATTTGAGGGGGAATCTGGTTTCCTTAACGGGAATTAAAGGAAAGCTATGCATGGACCACGCCGCAGTGTCAAACCTTCATGTGGAGTGAAGTGCAATTTACATTACACCGGATATGATACTGATGTTCATTTCCTTCTGCTCATAATGTCCTAATTAGGGGGCTGTGCATGAAGGCCCAGTTCGGTGGTTACTAAACTAGCATGGTTACGACCAATCACATTACCAGGCAACGAACAACAATATTATACACCAGCCAAAAGGGTGCTAACGCGAGCATTTCACAGGGGTTGTCACTCAAGTGGGCACCTTCGACACATTAAGCCCACGACACATCCAGAAGGCTCAACAGTCAAGTCTGGCACCCCTGACCCTTACAAACCCTTATATACCTTATAAACTCTCTGACTGTTCTCCGAGTTCAGGACCATTAAAGCCAACAGTATTAGACGCAGATTTAAAACTCTCTCTCCGTCTGTAGTTGGCTGGGAGTTGCTTTGTGGATCGGGGTGGGTTTTGCCGTTTGGAACAAGTTTGGTTGTGGCTTCAGTTGAGGAAACGTCTGCTTGAACAGGAGAGGTCAACGAGGGTGAGAAGCAGACACCAATAAGAGAGGGGGTTAAAAAAACAGTGGCAGACCGGTCCTGCCAAAAGCCAAGTTTGGCCGGCTCTCAAGGAGTGGCATAATTGGCTCGCTGCTCCAGAGGGAGGGACTTGGCAGGGTCAGCTGACCGCCACACAACAGCACCCCGGGCGCCTCGGAATTACGGTTACCAGCATGAGACGAGACGGCTTGAAGAAGGCGTGTCGCTCTCCTTCGGGCCGCCGAGGGACGGGGTGTGGGTGGTGTATCTAACTAACTCTAATTGGATTAGATGGGGTACAATTGGCTACCAAATAGGGAGAAAAAGAGAAAAAAAGAAGAAAAAAAACAGTGGCAGAAAACAGTATTAGACACACATTTAAAAAGAAGAAAAAAAAAGAATCGCTTTGTTCCTTTGGGGTCTTCGTTCACGTCCAGGAATCCAAAAAGCCTTACGCTGTTAGACTTGGCGGTTGTGCGGTAACGGAGTGAGACTCATTCTGGGCGATCGCTGCTTCAGCCTCGCCCAGCACACCGACGTCTTCTTCTGCGCGGAGTCGAGCTCTTCATTTGGGCTCATGATAGCGTTCCCATTTCTGTTCCCACGGCAACGCATTGCCACTACAGTGATGAAAATATTTTCTGTTCCGTTTCTCTTTTGCTTGACAGTTCTGACCACTGATACTCACACACAGCACGGCACAGCATGGCACCGGACAAAAAAAAAACGAATATCCTAGCGGTCATTCATCGTGCGGACATCACTCTACACGTTTTGAATGACACTTGATGAAAGGTTTTGTCTTTTCAAATCCCTTTCTGTTTCGTTTATCACATACGGACTTTGCTATTTACACATTGGCTGACTTATCTGAGCAATCATTTTGAGTGACCGTCTGTAAGCATACAAATGGCGGACAACATTACATTGCAGTTATTTAATTTAGCTGACACTTTTTTCCAAAGGGACTTACAGTTGATTAGACTAAGCAGGGGACAATCTCCGCCTGGAGCAATGTGGGGTTAAGGGCCTTGCTCAAGGGCCCATCAGCTGCACTGATCTAATTGTGGCCACACTGCACTGTGGTAACGACCAGCTTTCTGGGCAGGCTGCCCCAAAAAAGACAACCATGAATCCATGAATGTTGTTGTAGTCCCTTATCACTCTCTTCTCCAGTTTCACCGGAAGATTTGGTGTCTTTCCCCACTCATTCCAAATGGCCTGTTCGTGTACAGATGCAAGTAGGCTACCTTGCTCTCGCATTTGAATCTCTGACAAAATGAAGTGAGCTGGAGTCATGGACTTGACACGCCATGATGTTTTAAGGTCAAGCATAACTGTTCCTTTGAGCCTCATTGTCCCGGATAAGTGTATGCAGGGCTGGGGCTTCTGTTCCACAGATTTATCAACTTGACAGATTTTGGCCTGTGAAACGGGGCTGATTTATCTCCGATTACGATTTCAGTGAACAGTTCATTTTGGGAACTTGGGGGTTGTTTTTATCAGCCTCAGGAGTTATACTCACCCTTGTCTTTTCAGGGCGGGGTGCGGGGAGAGGGGCCACGTCTCTGTTTGCCTGGTAGTTTTATAGACATGTGACAAATTTACTGAGGAATCTCTGTTTTCTCATTCCTTTCCCGGTTGTCATGCCATCCATCAAAAACCGATGGAATATTACCCTTCATTTCGTCTTCGCGGTTCATGTTATATGGGTTTGTTCTGGGATGGTATGTCATGACGGTATACCGTGAATGAAGCAAAATGACTGCGCTACTCTGTCAAAAAGGACACGTCAATGCTGTGTATAATATGCTGTCATATCTACTGGTGCACAGAAAGAATTCTCCTATCAACAGCAGTGCATTCTCAGTATTCCATGGTACTGTGACTAATAGTTTATCTGCAACACCTTTTATTCATAAAATCCTTCTAATATAATGTTCCTATCTTGAAAATGTGTCTTTTTTTTTAAATGCTAAAAGTGGACACACAGACACGTGTGCGCACACATTTTTTTGTTGTTTTGACTACTGCAGAACATTGGACTCGTAATAAAACCTCGACTATGGGGTTCAAGCGCAGACTTTCAGTTTTCATTTGCATGTGCCATCCATACTGGGCGATTCCTGCAGGAGTTATTGTCCCTTCATATCTGTGTGCATATATATTGTGCCGTTTATTGCCGAGTCATTGTGTGTTTTGCGTGGTCGTCCCATCAGTCACCGAGCTTCCTCCGGGACGCGGCAGACAGGCAACCAACATCTGTCGCTGTCTGAATTAGATTCCCTTTTCTCCAGTGATTCATGATCACCTTTCCCCAGGACTTTGTTCCGAGTCTGCCCTGATGTACTCTTAACTCAGACTAACTCAGACTCAGAATATTGTGCTACGTAAGCTGCCAGGCTGTGGCAATATTTCAGTATTCTGAGTATTGTGGGTCAGTTGTCAATTGTTTGTCGAGCCTCATGTAATTCAGATACGAGACGCCTATCTTTTCGGCAAACCCCGCTCCGCTTCAAACCCTTTCTCCGTCCTGCTCTTCGTTCATGAGAGCATTCAGAGTTGATCTGAAGATGTCAGAATACAACTGCTGCATTGGCACATCCATTTGTGCTATGCATTTTGAATAAGTAACAAGGAAAAAAATTAAGGAAGTGTTTAGTCACAGTCAATATGGATGTGACATAGCCCAGCCATTTCTGCCATTTTACATGCAAGTGTGCATTTTTACACATCCAAAACATGTTGGACCCATAATTTGAAGTGTTAGGTCAATGTCATGCATAACACAAACTGGTGTAATGCTTCACATGAAGCGTATGATATGGTGGAGAGAACACATTCTCTGTCTGAATCCTGGAGTAGAATGATGTTCTGCCACTCCACACTGCTGTGGCATTCCCTCATCTCTACCCAGCATGGGAATGCCCCCAGGAGGGGGGCACCCCCAAACTACACCCCCAAACTACACACCATCAAACAACAACCGGGGCCAAACTACACACCATCAAACAACAACAACCAGGCCAAACTACACACCATCAAACAACAACCAGGCCAAACTACACACCATCAAGCAGCAACAACCAGGCCAAACTACACACCATCAAACAACAACAACCAGGCCAAACTACACACCATCAAACAACAACCGGGGCCAAACTACACACCATCAAACAACAACAACCGGGCCAAACTACACACCATCAAACAACAACAACCAGGCCAAACTACACACCATCAAACAACAACCGGGGCCAAACTACACACCATCAAACAACAACAACCAAGCCAAGCTACACACCATCAAACAACAACAACCAGGCCAAACTACACACCATCAAACAACAACCAGGCCAAACTACACACCATCAAGCAACAACAACCAGGCCAAACTACACACCATCAAGCAACAACAACCAGGCCAAACTACACACCATCAAACAACAACCAGGCCAAACTACACACCATCAAACAGCAACAACCAGGCCAAACTACACACCATCAAACAACAACCAGCCAAACTACACACCATCAAACAGCAACAACCAGGCCAAACTACACACCATCAAACAACAATGGGGCCATACACACCATCATACAATAACCAGGCCAAACTACACACCATCAAACAACAACAACCAGGCCAAACTACACACCATCAAACAACAATGGGGCCATACACACCATCATACAACAACCAGGCCGAACTACACACCATCAAAAACAACAACCAGGCCAAACTACACACCATCAAAGAACAACCCGGCCAAATTACACACCATCAAACAACAACCAGGCCAAACTACACACCATCAAAAAACAGCCGGGCCAAACTACACACCATAAAACAATAACCAGGCCAAACTACACACCATCATACAACAACCAGGCCAAACTACACACCATCAAAAAACAGCCGGGCCAAACTACACACCATAAAACAATAAACAGGCCAAACTACACACCATCATACAACAACCAGGCCAAACTACACACCATCAAAAAACAACCAGGCCAAACTACACACCATCAAAAAACAACCAGGCCAAACTACACACCATCAAACAACAACCTGGCCAAACTACACACCATCGAACAACGACCAGGCCAAACTACACACATCAAACAACAACCAGCCAAACTACACACCATCAAAAAACAACCAGGCCAAACTACACACCATCAAACAACGACCCGGCCAAACTACACACCATCAAACAACAACCAGGCCAAACTACACACCATCAAACAACAGCCAGGCCAAACTACACACCATCAAACAACGACCAGGCCAAACTACACACCATCATACAACAACCAGGCCAAACTACACACCATCAAAAAACAACCAGGCCAAACTACACACATCAAACAATGACCAGGCCAAACTACACACCATCAAACAACGACCAGGCCAAACTACACACCATCAAACAACGACCAGGCCAAACTACACACCATCATACAACAACCAGGCCAAACTACACACCATCAAAAAACAACCAGGCCAAACTACACACATCAAACAATGACCAGGCCAAACTACACACCATCAAACAATGACCAGGCCAAACTACACACCATCAAACAACGACCAGGCCAAACTACACACCATCAAACAACAACCAGGCCAAACTACACACCATCAAACAACGACCAGGCCAAACTACACACCATCAAACAACGGCCAGGCAGCTCTGCTGCGTATCCAGGCCCACTCATTACACCGGTGGTCCTTTTGCCAGACCTGACGCCCTTGCTCCTGTTACTTTGGCAAAAGCCCTGATGTTCTCTTGTGTGGCTCCTTTGAATTCTCTATAATGGCCGCTTCAGTAGAATAAATAAAACACGGAACACTACGCTTTCAGTCGAGCGAGACAGAGGGAAAGGGACAGAGTGAGAGAGAATGAGGGGGGGGGGCGGTATTAACAGGGACAGAGAGGAAGAATCGAAGGAGGGCAGTATTAAAATGAAGAGAGACAGAGAGAAAATGGGAGGAGGGAGTAATTGAACCTTTTTTTTTTTTTTTTTTTTTTTTTTTTTTTTTTTTTTCTCCCTGCATTAGCTTATTACCCGATCCCACGGGGGGAACTCACGCCCAGGCCGGCACCATTTTGTGGAGCGTCGGGCCCCGTTTGGGGCCTCGTTTGGGGCCTTGGCTCGAGCCGGACGCCCACTCGCTCTGAGAAAGCCGTGCGGACTCACACCCAGGGGACCGGGGACTGACATTCCCCCAGAAGGGGGGGGTATTGCATCCCATCAGGCCCCTTGGTGAAAATGTAGTATGATAACACCGATAGACAACGGGCCAAGGCTGCAGTTTCAGTATTACTGTGGTCTGCTTCGTCTAACCACTCAACGGCTTTCCAGGGGTGTTATCTGCAGTCTTAGAATGACTGCTGATGACTGATGTGCCTTCCAAGAGTCAGGTCTCGAGGTTTAAAGACTTGTTAACCGCCGCTGTGTTCCGTGATCGTCTAGTATTTATTGGAAACATTCTTTCTTTTTTTGTTTGTTTGTTTCTCGTCAGGTCTGCTCGCGTCACGGAACGGTGAAGTGGCATGGGTACAGAAATACGGACACGGTGGAGGTACATTTATGTTCTTTAAGGAACAAATTTCCACAATGCTGTTCTTTTGGGTAGAAATAAGTACATTTCAAAAACAAAAAAGGTACAAATTAATTACTAGTCCAATGGTATGGGGTACAATTTTCAACTCCAGTCACAAGCCTTTGAACCTTAGTCAGAAACACCCTTCTCTCTGTACGGGAGTGAAATGTACAGGGCGGCCTGTAGCCTGGTGGTTAAGGTACATGACTGGGACATGCAAGGTCAGTGGTTCAATCCCCGGTGTAGCCACAATAGCCGTTGGGACAGCCTGTGGTTCTTTGAGCTTCTCTACCTCTATTGGCTGCCATGCAAAGCACCAACCAGCTTGTCAGGAGCATTTGGGGGTTTAGGTGTCTTGCTCAGGGACACTTCGACACAATCAGAGTGGGATCAAACCGGCAACACTCTGACTGCCAGACGACTGCTCTTACCGCCTAAGCCGATGTCGCCCCTAAAATCCTGTGATGTCAGCTTGAAAATTGAGCCGGTCAAGCTAATCATGAAGCTGGTCTAGATGGGTATGAGCTGGTCAACCAGCTCTCAGCTGTTTCAAAACAGAGCTTAAGCTTTTTCAGCAGGAAGCAAATCCCAACATTCTAACCCCCCCATTTTAAATACAGGTTGGGTCACAATAAACAATTACTGACAGGAATCTTCAAACGCTACCTCTCCCAAGTTACAGGAAGAGCATCTTTGCTCAGGGGTCAGCATCTTTGCTCGTGAGCGGGGGCAGAATGAACGTTTCATGATTCCTCTCTCTCCATGTCTGCAGCAGAAATCCATAAGTATTAAATTATGCGAGTTGGGGAAAAGGCTCTCTGAGCACTGACTATCCACTTCTGGTATAAATTCGTATTTATCCTTCTGTTAGAAACATGAACAGCCCCTTAGGAGAGGAGCAGGGGGCTGTGATCCACATCCATCTGACCTGTACCAGATTACCGCTTACTGCCGAGAAACTTTAACGCCCTCCGGTTAAACCCAGGTGGTCCTGCTGGTTTTCTTTACTACCTGGCAGTTAATTGATTGACTAAATGAGGTTCAGATTGATTATGATTCATAATGCATTTCAAATTCCTTTTTGCTTGCCTTTTCCTTCAATCATCCAGAATCCAAAATATGAAGGAAATCACCTGATGACCTGGGGGATCACAGGGGTTATGGTCAGTAGTCGTGATCTTGGCAGTGATCAGACTCGATCTGCCTCTTTAGCCAGGAGTGGAAGGGGCTCCCCCACCTCCACTGCCCACCTTATACTGCACGGACATTTAATAATAACGTTTGTTTACAAAGTTTTTGTCATCAATGGTGTTTATTGTTGACTATGTATAGGATCTTAAAATCGGAATGCATATTTGTCTTTTGTATAGTTGTGAACCACCTCAAAATGAAATTAGAATTTCTTCTTTTTTTTTTTAAGTGGATTTCATTTGAAGCTAACTACTGCAGCTATTATCCCTGAGTGACAGCTCATCGTGTGGACGGGTTATAAATGTTTGCGCACCTGTGTGTGTTCATACTTTCATGAGGTCTTTCATGAGTACAGCGCAAGCACTTTCAACAAATATTATCTGACATTTGCAGTCGATAAAACGTCCTGAGTTTTTAATTTATTGCCCCACTTTTTATTTGCTTGTTCTTGGTACCCCTGTGGAAATGTAATAAAGAATGTAATAAAATATTAATAGCAAAAAAAAATAACAAATAAAAATGTCTCAGTCCCTCTCGTGCTTTCGAAATGCATTCATGTTGAATAGAATATTAATGATAATATTTTTGAAGACACATTTTTAAGGCCACGCTTGTGACTCAACCACAGACTATGTGAGTGTCATCCAGCCGGCTTTCAAAACAGAAGTCTTTTCAAACAGAAGGACCAGAAAAGGGCAAACAAAAAGCCAGAGGCCCAAAATATCGGGCACGTGAGGGAGAAAACTCCCCTCCCCTGTGGGGAGAAAAGGTTCCCCAATGGGAAGGAATCTTGGGAGGAAGCCGGCTATGGACGGGGGAGCCTATCCACCGCTGGCCAGCGAGGTGTAAAGTAAAGATTGAATGCAGGTAATAACAGAGGAGAGAGAAGTAATAATAAATCCATCACAGCAAATCAAATCAGTTGCCTAGGCTACAGTTGGAGTTTCACTTCAAAATCAAAACTTCGCCATGACCTTTGAACTGCCTTGAGATGTAGTACTGCAAGTGGTTCCCGAAAATAAACGTGCATGAAAGTATTTTATTTGTCTTTATTTGATTCTACCAATGCGTGATTGACAACCACATCGAAGAATGCCAGGAGTAACAAATCGTTATCATTCAGAGTAATGTGAAAGAGACAAGAAGGCTTATGAGTCCAACACAGGTCAGCCCTGCTGAAAAAAAACAGCTCAGGCTAGGTTTTGAAACAGTTGGTAACTGATTGGCCAGTTCAGACCAGCTCCCAGCTTATCATGGTTTAACTGGTTGACCAGTTCAGACTAGCTCCCAGCTCGACATGGTTTAGCTGGTTGACCAGTTGAGACCAGCTCCCAGCTTGACATGGTTTGACCACCTTTTAAAACAGCTGGTAGCTGGTTGACCAGCTCATACCCAGCTAGACCAGCTTTATGACCTGGTTGACCAGCTCATACCCAGCTAGACCAGCTTTATGACCTGGTTGACCAGCTCATACCCAGCTAGACCAGCTTTACGTCTAGCCCTTACCCAGCTAGACCAGCTTATGACCAGCTTGTTGATCAGCTCATACCCAGCTAGACCAGCTGTCTGACTCATAGCTGGATGTTACAGCAGGGGAGGAACTACGCCCGCGGACCGGCAGTAACGTGATCGCCGGTGTTGGCAGCAGAAGCCGGGGTTTTGGGCCTTCAGCGTAATGCGAGATGGAGGCTGGAACTCCCCTGTGAAACGCTAACAGGGCCACACTGGCACTGGGCCTCCACACAGGAAGTCAGCAGTGTCTCATTTCCTTCTCACTGTCTCTGTCAGATTAAAAAAAAAAAAAAAAAAAAAAAAAAAAAAACGACAAACGTGCTTCTCGCCTTGCAGTAGGAGTGCTGAGTACGGCCGAGTGAGAATGGGTTTCAGCGTTTCCCTCGCAGCGGAGGTTGTACGTTCGGTTACTCTCTCTGCTTCTCGCGCGCCAAGATAAACCAACCTTGTTTTATTCCCGACAGGAGAAGGAAGGATCTCGCTGAACTGCAGATATATTAAAAAAACATAACTTTGTTCCCGCCCGCCCGCCCGCCCGCCTGCCCACCCCGAATGCGTGTGCAGCTCCTGGCAGTGATCGCGAGCGCAATGCCTGAGCGCAGAACGCCGGGGCTGAGATCTGCCGCTCCGTATCTGGGCGGATATCCTTCAGATGTCATCCCCGTGCCTTTTCTGTGCGCTGCGAGCCAGTCAGCTTTCACTACTCTGTGTGGAGCCAGGGGCTCAGTGAGCAGGAGGGAGAGAGAGGGGGAGAGAGAGGGGGGGAGACAGAGAGGGAGAGAGAGACGAGAGGGGGAGAGGGGAAGAGAGAGGGGAGGAGAGTGGGAGAGAGAGGGAGAGACGAGAGGGGGAGAGGGGAAGAGAGAGAGGGGGAGAGAGTTTTCTCTACCTCTGTTTCTCTCACAGAAGACGGGCCTTTTTGCCTGTTCTTCCTCACTCCTCTTCCTCACTCTTCCTCACGCTTCTTCCTCCTCTTCCTCACAGCTGTGTCTGTGAAAGAGACACCAAGCCTGCAGCCCTGTCTGGAGAAACAGCCCTGGGAGAGGGGGGAGGGGGGGAGAGAGAGAGAGAGAGGGAGAGGGAGAGAGAGAGGGGGAGCGAGAGAGAGAGGGATGAGTCAGAGGAGGGAACGGCAGGATTCTGAATGGAAGGGTGGAACGTATTGAGAAAGGAAAAAGAGAGAATAGGATGGAGCTGCAAGGTGGGGAGGGGGGAGGGGGGAGGGGGGCAGGTGTACGTATTGCTGAATGTTTAATAGCAGATTTGGGACGTGGGCTTGGCTGAGTGACAACACTACCACTGTCTCTGGCCGAGACAGAGCCTGTCTGTAGCAGCTGCACACTGTCCTCCATCACTCACTGCCCATCAGGGCTGCAGCCATCGACCAATATCGGAAAACAATCATCCCAGCGCCCATGCAACATGCATAATCAAACTGGTTTACGACGGTTATATAATACCAGCTTCAACCTGGATGTATACCCACGTAATTGACTAAAGATCTTCTGGAATAGTTCGAGGTGGGATCAGCGCCATGGTGAACTAAGAGGCCGCTCCATTTATATTACATGTTGAACTCCGCATGACCTCCATCCAGTGAGAAAGCAAGAGCTCTGGGGTCTAAAATAAAAACCTCCACAGATAATCAAATATATTTCCGTTTTTTTGTTTTTTGGAGAGATTTCTTCACGGTAGGATTTGATTCTGATTGCTTAATGCTTTCAGAAGGAGCCGTTTCTGCTTTTTCCCGTTAGTCTCCGCCCGCCACTTCCTGCCTGGCAGCGCGAAAGTGGAGGCGATATCGGGCGAAATCTGTCGACCCATCACAGAAATTCACCCAGAGTGCGCGCTTCTCCTAGCCAGTCTCCGATATCAGTCACACGACAAGGTTTATCACCACATTTACATTTACATTTTAATCATTTGGCAGACGCTTTTAATCCAAAGCGACTTACAAGTGCATAAGTTCTTCCACAAGTCAAAGCATCACATCCATAACTAGGAAAATACACATGGAATGCTGTTCTAAACATATAGTCATCATAAGTGCAAATTTATTTATTTTTTAATTTTTTATTTTTGGGGTTAGACAAGGAGGATAGGGATATCAGGAGGGAGGACTAAGGTAGAGTTTGAAAAGGTGTGTTTTGAGTCTGCGTCGAAATAGGGGGACAGTGGTAGGCAAGTCATTCCACCACTGAGGTCCCAGAACGGAAAACAGGCGTGAACGTGCAGCTCGACCGCCAGGTGCACGTAGAGAGGGAACCATAGGGCGACCAGAGCTGGCAGACCAGAGTGGTCTAGCTGGGGAGTAGGGAGTCATTAAGGATTGTATGTAAGGTGGGGCAGTCCCCTTAGCAGCCTGAAATTCCAACACTAGGGCCTTGAATCGGATGCATGCGGCAATAGGAAGCCAGTGGAGGCCAATGAGGAGCGGGGTGACATGGCCGACCTGGGCTGACTGGTGATCAGGCGGGCTGCAGCATTCTGGACCAGCTGGAGGGGCTTGATGGCACACGCTGGGACACCTTTTATTTCCAATGCCTGTACAGAAATAATATTACTTTAGTATGAAGAAAGCACATCTCATTCGCAAAGATAATATGCAGTATGGGGCAGCCTGTAGCCGAGTGGCTATGGTGCTTGACTGCAGCCCAGAAGGTCGGTGGTTCTAATCCCAGTGCAGCCACAATAAGATCCGCACAGCCATTGGGCCCTTGAGCAAGGCCCTTAACCCTGCATTGCTCCAGCGGGGGATTGTCTCCTGCTTAGTCTCATCAACTGTAAGTTGCTTTGGATAAAAGTGGCAGCTAAATAACTTTTTTTTTCTTTTTTTTTTTTTACATTTATTTATTTAAGTATTAAAATTTGTTCTTTAAAATGTTCTGATGAAAGGAATAAAGAAAAGAGAACTCCTACTGCCCATTAACTAACTGTGTGCTGATCAGTGACTGTGGGTTTAATTGGGTTCAGATGCTGTAATTGATTTGTTGTTTTAAGTGGAATTTAGAAACCTGACGTTAGGAAAAGGGCACAGGACGGCGTTGTCCTTTTTGGGCCTAGCTGGTATCCATACTTTGGAGTGGCCAGTTTCTCCTGTGTCTCATACTGTTGTTATGATACTTGCTGTATAATGTCAAAGTTCGCCCAGGTCAGAGCTGTTACATTACATAGATAATAGCAATTATTTCCGTGATTATTACTCATTGGTTAAATAAACTTCCATCCCGATGGTAATACGTACCACAGATGGCCAGCGCCATAATTCTAATTAAACATTCTTTACATTAAGGAATGGAATTACCGCTGGTGTTGACGTTCAGCTGCATCTTCATAATGTAGCGCTGCCTTGTGAGACTTCAAAAGTACGTCTGACATTTTAATATTCGTACCTTATCGGGATGACCGATAAGCTAATTTAATTCACTCATGAGGTATTCCATGCCCCAGGACTGATTAGACCGAACCCAAAAATGTGAAATAACCAAGCTGTATTTCAACTGGAGGACACTGGAATCTGTATTACCCCCGGATTTCCTGATATGTATGTGATAAATGAGAGGGTTTCCCAGACCAAAATCAAAATATATTTATATATAGATTTCTTTTTTTTTAGATGTATGATCGATGTATGATCTGTTCTGCATTATGAAGCTAAGTGGCGAGCAACAGGAGTTCATTAACACCGGTGGCATGTAATCTGATATGTTCTAATTTAGTTACATCTTAAATTAAATCTAATTAAACTATGCCCAGGGTTCATATTTAAGCGCTGTATGTTTAAGTACATTTACAGTATATTGTAGTGGGTTTTCACCTATCCATGAGACTCCATGAGACAACTGACGGTGCTCACAATGGGCGTTTTTGTTTTTTTGCATCCAAAACCAGGACCGGATTTGGATTCGAGGGGGTTGATGACCCCTGCCCTACATTACATTACATTACATTACATTTATATTAGTGGCATTTGGCAGTCGCTCTTATCCAGAGCGACGTACAGTTGATTAGACTAAGCAGGAGACAATCCTCCCCTGGAGGGAGGCAGGGTTAAGGGCCTTGACCAAGGGCCCAACGGCTGTGCGGATCTTATTGTGGCTGCACCGGGATTAGAACCGCCAACCTTGCATGTCCCAGTCATGTACCTTAACCACTACACTACAGGGTCATGTACCTTAACCACTACGCTACAGGGTCATGTACCTTAACCACTACACTACAGGGTCATGTACCTTAACCACTACACTACAGGGTCATGTACCTTAACCACTACACTACAGGGTCATGTACCGTAACCACTACACTACAGGGTCATGTACCTTAACCATTACACTACAGGGTCATGTACCTTAACCACTACGCTACAGGGTCATGTACCTTAACCATGATACTACAGGGTCATGTACCTTAACCACTACACTACAGGGTCATGTACCTTAACCACTACACTACAGGGTCATGTACCTTAACCACTACACTACAGTCATGTACCGTAACCATTACACTACAGGGTCATGGACCTTAACCACTACGCTACAGGGTCATGTACCGTAACCATTACACTACAGGGTCATGGACCTTAACCACTATGCTACAGGGTCATGTACCTTAACCACTATGTTACAGGGTCATGTACCTTAACCACTACGCTACAGGGTCATGTACCTTAACCACTATGCTACAGGGTCATGTACTTTAACCACTACGCTACAGGGTCATGTACCTCAACCACTACACTACAGTCATGTACCTTAACCACTACACTACAGTCATGTACCTTAACCACTACACTACAGTCATGTACCTTAACCACTACGCTACAGGGTCATGTGCCTTAACCACTACGCTACAGGGTCATGTACCTTAACCACTATGCTAGAGGGTCATGTACCTTAACCACTATGCTACAGGGTCATGTACCTTAACCACTACGCTACAGGGTCATGTACCTTAACCACTACGCTACAGGGTCACATACCTTAACCACTACACTACAGGGTCATGTACCTTAACCACTACGCTACAGGGTCACATACCTTAACCACTACACTACAGGGTCATGTACCTTAATCACTACACTACAGGGTCATGTACCTTAACCACTACATTACAGGGTCATGTACCTTAACCACTACACTACAGGGTCATGTACCTTAACCACTACGCTACAGGGTCATGTACCTTAACCATGATACTACAGGGTCATGTACCTTAACCACTACACTACAGGGTCATGTACCTTAACCACTACACTACAGGGTCATGTACCTTAACCACTACACTACAGTCATGTACCGTAACCATTACACTACAGGGTCATGGACCTTAACCACTACGCTACAGGGTCATGTACCGTAACCATTACACTACAGGGTCATGGACCTTAACCACTATGCTACAGGGTCATGTACCTTAACCACTATGTTACAGGGTCATGTACCTTAACCACTACGCTACAGGGTCATGTACCTTAACCACTATGCTACAGGGTCATGTACTTTAACCACTACGCTACAGGGTCATGTACCTCAACCACTACACTACAGTCATGTACCTTAACCACTACACTACAGTCATGTACCTTAACCACTACACTACAGTCATGTACCTTAACCACTACGCTACAGGGTCATGTGCCTTAACCACTACGCTACAGGGTCATGTACCTTAACCACTATGCTAGAGGGTCATGTACCTTAACCACTATGCTACAGGGTCATGTACCTTAACCACTACGCTACAGGGTCATGTACCTTAACCACTACGCTACAGGGTCACATACCTTAACCACTACACTACAGGGTCATGTACCTTAACCACTACGCTACAGGGTCACATACCTTAACCACTACACTACAGGGTCATGTACCTTAATCACTACACTACAGGGTCATGTACCTTAACCACTACACTACAGGGTCATGTACCTTAACCACTACACTACAGGGTCATGTACCTTAACCACTACACTACAGGGTCATGTACCTTAACCACTACACTACAGGGTCATGTACCATAACCACTACGCTACAGGGTCATGTACCTTAATCACTACGCTACAGGGTCATATACCTTAACCACTACACTACAGGGTCATGTACCTTAACCACTACACTACAGGGTCATGTACCTTAACCACTACGCTAGAGGGTCATGTACCTTAACCACTACACTACAGTCATGTACCTTAACCACTACACTACAGGGTCATGTACCTTAACCACTACACTACAGGGTCATGTACCATAACCACTACGCTACAGGGTCATGTACCTTAACCACTACGCTACAGGGTCATGTACCTTAACCACTACACTACAGGGTCATGTACCTTAACCACTACACTACAGGGTCATGTACCTTAACCACTACACTACAAGGTCATGTACCTTAACCACTACACTACAGGGTCATGTACCTTAACCACTACACTACAGGGTCATGTACCTTAACCACTACGCTACAGGGTCATGTACCTTAACCACTACACTACAGGGTCATGTACCTTAATCACTACACTACAGGGTCATGTACCTTAATCACTACGCTACAAGCCGCCCTAGCTCCTTGTCTGTTCAAATGCGGCCGTCTACGCAAAGTAATTAGCAAATTTACATGACATTAATGGCATTTGGCAGACGCTCTTATCCAGAGCGACATACAACAAAGTGCATACCCATAACCAGGGATATTGCCAAATTACTTGCTTGAGCAAAAAATTAGGACAGTGGACTAATCAGTCAATGAGATATTAAGGCAACTGCCTTCGGCTTGACACCCAGCCATAGGGTGGAGTCAGAGGAGGACTGTTCACACACAGCTTTGGCCAGCAAGGGCCAAATAGAGTGTTAAATAATGCTTAAAAACATGCTTAATTCCACAAGTGTTCTCGTGTTTCGCTCCTGGAAGGTGTAGTTTTTAGGCTATATATAGGTATACATTTTTGCTTTGGTTGACTCGCTAAGTACCATTGGTTAAAAGTGTGAGGACATTGTATTAATTTGTCTAGGTATTCAGTGCACTGGAATTAATGTTTCTGTGTAATTAAATATAAAGACTCCACAATAAAAGTTAGATAAATATTTGACCATTGTTGCTGATAAAATGGAAATTGCCCAAAAAATGCCCAACATCACCCTGATTATGTTCTATGGGTTAAAATTTTGAGAATAATTGAACATGATTGTATTAATGTGTACTTCATGAATAATTCTGTGCTACTTATGATTAAATTTAAACACAAAAATAGAAATTAGAACAATATTTTACTGTTTTTACTGATAAAATTGCAATTGCCCAACAAATTCCCAACAACACCCAGATTATATATCTATAATTATATTTACCCTCAGTTTTCCCTGTAATATACTCTGGACAGCTGTGTGTGAGTGTGTGTGTGTGTTGCCTATACTTTTTATATGCTTTCAATCATAAATTAAGCCAGTGGCAGGTTTTTTAAATCACATTTTAAGTGTCACATTTATCAGATTCCGAGACCTTTAACAGCCCGTAGTGTAGAGCTTTAAATGGGGCCTCTGACTTTGTACAACGCTTGCAGTAACCTTGAAAGAGACCACATCCATTTTCCTCAGTCCTGCTTCAATCTTTCAGTCCCAGCCTGCCCCCTATAGGACAGAAACGATATTGCAGCGGTGCAGCCAGGAGGACGCAATCCATCCACAATCATTTTGTCGGTTAAAAAAAAACCACCTAAAAAATGTGGTCTGTGCTGTTCAACGCAGAATGATAATACCAAAATAATAAATCATATTTTGGGCCAAAATAAATGTCTGAAACCACACTGCACTGGCAGGAATACTTGCAGTGTCTACAAGCACAATCCTTTCCTCGACCTGGGACAGCATCATCAGTTTTAATTTACTTCTGTCTTTCCGAGAATAAAGCCTGAAAAGACAATAAACAGGCTAAGGCTGATGTACTGCATGCCTTTACCGAATAATTGACAACACAAGGCTCATGTAATGTTTCCGTTTGTCTTTGGAATTCCTAATTCCTGCCTTGATAATAATATGTATATATTTCATAACTTAAGATCATAAAAAATTTTTTAAAAACACCCTGAGAAGACAAGGGTATCACAGATACACAACAATTTGGCTGAAACCAATTAGTGCAGCTAACACTGCATCATTGTATGAAGGCAGTTTGTTTTGTTTAATTGCATGTATTACAGCTGATCACATTTAAACATTAAAGGTACATTAGGTACCTTTGTGTTAAAACATTGTTACAAGACCATTTTAAATCCCTTCCTGTCATTGAAAAAGGCTCACTGACATGTTGACTCACCCTCTGCCTGTGTTTATATTGCTTAAATTCTGGGTTTAAAAATATACAGTTGACCGCCCAACACTCTGTCCCAAAACATTGTATAGCTGTACAATAATTCAAGCTCATTGACTGAAAATTGGTTTTAATTGCCACAGCCAATGGCATTTCAACGTCAGCGGGTTCACAGAGAAGGGGGAGGGATAAACAGTGTTGTGGTTTGAAGGCGTTTGTTGCTGCTACTCCTCTCTTGACCCTTAGAAGTCCGAAATGACCGATTGTACCTTTAATTTCCACAGTCGGGCTCAGTGTTATTGGACTGGACCTCACACCCTGCGCTCAGGGAGCGATCTCATCCGGGCCTCTGCTCTCACACACTGCTGCTCACTTCCCCTCTGTGCCGGTCCAAATGAGGAAACATTTCAGGAAATAAGAAGTGTCCAGTTACACATGTAGTCACATGGTGTTCTGAATAAACTTTAATAATCACAGAGCTGTGAAACAGTCACGGGGCACGTGCTGGCTGAGAGCTTTGTAGCGTTACATTTTTGGCATTTGGCAGACGCTCTTATCCAGAGCGACGTACAACAAAGTGCATACCCATAACCAGGGCTAAGTGCGCTGAAAGACCCTAGAAGGAAGTACAATTTCAATTGCTACCCGTACAACAA
Organism: Conger conger; assembly: GCF_963514075.1. NCBI lineage: Eukaryota > Metazoa > Chordata > Actinopteri > Anguilliformes > Congridae > Conger > Conger conger. The sequence continues at coordinate 46,267,152 of NC_083771.1, read as the reverse complement.
AGATAACAACAAATAAACAAACAACAAAGCAAAAGTGACCAAACTTAACTATCCAAATACTGCTTACCTAGCCAACTAAAAATACCGAAACACTACGTAAATCACAAAGACAACAATTAAGGATCACAGGGAGGTAGGGAGGGATGGGGAGAGGTGCTGCTTGAAGAGGTGCGTCTTCAGTTTGCGCTTGAAGGTGGGGAGAGATTCTACAGTTCTGACCTCAACGGGGAATTCGTTCCACCGCCGTGGAGCCAGAACAGACAGTAGTCGTGAGCGTGAGGTGGAGGTTCAGAGAGGGGGAGGTGCCAAGCGGCCTGTGGAGGCTGAACAAAGAGGTCTGGCAGGGGTGTAGGGTCTGATGATTTTTTGTAGGTAAGCTGGGGAAGACCCCTTAACTGCTTGGAAGGCTAGCACCAATGTTTTGAATTTGATGCGAGCCATGACAGGCAGCCAGTGGAGGGAAGTAAGCAGGGGGGTGACGTGTGAGTGGAGTAGAGATAGTAGCATTTAATATCTCAAAAATACTCCCCAAAAAAGTTTTTTCATAACACTGACATTTCTATTGTTGCATCACACAGTCCAATAGTTCTGTTTGTATCCATAAACTCATCGCACACTCGATGCATTAATGGCAATAGGCTGCCTAACAAAACAGAATCAACAGTACGGAATGCCTTTCTCCTTCAATTCCATTTTCCAGAGAGATCACATGAAATGCATTAATGCATTAATGTCTTGATTTGAAATCCACCTGTGTTCGGCTGCAGGAATGCAAAGAAAATTACCTGCTTTGAGAGGTCAGTCACGCTGTCATGACAACCAGTAAACTGTGCCTGAGGAACTGGCAGTAAAGATTAAGTTTGTTAGGCGAAGAACCCGGAGAACGTCGTGAAAAGATAGCCAAAGCTTTGAACTCACTTAACTCACATAATATGGCATAAGATACTAACAGCACGAGTCTGTCATTCCAACCTGTTCATTACATTACAGTTATCTAGCTGAGGCTTTAACCCAACAGATGATTAGACTACGCAGAGGCCACCTGGAGCAATGTGGTGTTTGCGGCCTTGCTCAAGCTGCACTCATCTTATTGTGGCTACACCGGGGCGTGAACCAACAACCTTCCAGTTCCCAGTCACGTACCTCTGCCACTAGGCCATAGACTTCAGCTCACAGGCTGTAATGTAATGTAACAAAAAAAACACAAAAATAATCACTTACATCTCACAGGTGAAGGATAAAATGAATAATAATTTCTGAGTGATGAGGCTTACGGACAGCACTCTTTAAATGACATTTTGTTCAGCAGACACTTTTATCCAAAGTGACATTCAAAAAAGTGCACATCAGGAACAAACAACAGAACAGGTTGGAAACAGTTCACATATGATCCGGCTGTCAGGCCATGAGCATAAGTCTAGCACACAAGGTAGACAGTCAAAGTCCGCAACTACCATACCGAGACATCTACAACTTGAGGAACTACAGTACCAAGACAAGGGCAATTTAAAAAGTCCTAGATTAAGGTATCAAAGACAGAGGGTTACATATAAAGACGGGTGAAATGGTGGAAAATAGGCAGCGAGTGAACAGCTCTTATGGGGATGGGGAGGCCGTTCCACTGCTGTGGAGCTGGAGAAGCCCCTCTCCGTAAAATTCCTCTCTCAATCTTCTTGAGAAAATGTACTCAATCAAGTGAGAAAATAAAGACAGACGGGCTACGGAGCAAAGCTGATGAAGGAGCTTCAAGCTCCGAAGCTTCGCCTTTTATTTTCTCCCTTGATTGAATTCGCCATTTTCCCGAGAATAGTGCTGTCCTTCATCACCACGCGTTCATTTCCATTCACGAGGCGTCTTCTCTGTCCATACATTTTCATATTTTCATCTGAGAGACGCCGACACTACTTAATTTTGTATGTTCTTGGAAATAATTATTTATATTTCACACATACTGGTCGTCAGTTGCGGGTGAAAGTCGGCCTGACAAGATGGCTGTTTGCGAGAGCAGAATCCACGGTTGAGTGAGTGGGTTGATTGCGTCTGTCATCTATGCAACCAGTGGAATGTCCAATCAGAAAAAAAATGTTTATGTGTTGACCGATATGTTTCCTCCCAACGGTGTGCAGTATTTTGCTTTGAGGTTTGTTTGCTCCTGTTTGACGTGTCAGGGGTGTAGCCCGACTCAATAATTATGTAGGCCCTAGGTTCATTGAAATCCAGGAGAACTCCTTCTCAGACGCCATAGGCCATTACATTACATTATTGGCATTTGGCAGACGCTCTTATTCAGAGCGACGTACAGTTGATTAGACTAAGCAGGAGACAATCCTCCCCTGGAGCAATGCAGGGTTAAGGGCCTTGCTCAAGGGCCCAATGGCTGTGCGGATCTTATTGTGGCTACACCGGGATTAGAACCACCAACCTTGCGAGCCCCAGTCATTTACCTTAACCACTACGCTACAGGCCGTCCATAGGAGCAAACCGTACTACGTCACACGGTTTGCAACAGGATGTTCAGCCTCCGTTCAGCCTCCACAGGCCGCTTGGCACCTCCCCCTCTCAGAACCTCCACCTCACGCTCACGACTACTGTCTGTTCTGGCTCCACGGTGGTGGAACGAACTCCCCGTTGAGGTCAGAACTATAGAATCTCTCCCCACCTTCAAGCGCAAGCTGAAGACGCACCTCTTCAAGCAGCACCTCTCCCCATCCCTCCCTACCTCCCTGTGAACCTTAATTGTTGTCTCTGTGACTTGCTTTGTGTATCGGTATTTTTAGTTGGCTAGGTAAGCAGTGTTTGGATAGTTAACTTTGGTGACTTTTGCTCTGTTTGTTTGTTTGTTTGTTCAAAAAAAAAAAAAAGCCCCTTGTCCTTATCT